>NW_028097620.1:0-1913 GCF_014824575.4 Sturnira hondurensis | reverse complement strand
TACAAGGCCACTATAATCAAAGGAGCCTGGTACTGGCATAAAAACAGGCACAGAGAAAAATGGAATAGAATGCAGATCCCAGAAATAAACCCAAAAGTCTATAGTCAATTAATATTCAACAAAGGGGGCAGTAACATAAAATGGAGTAAAGATAGCCTCTTCAACAAATGGTGTTGGGAGAACTGGACATCTACATGCAAAGGAATGAAACTTGAGCACCAATTTACACCATACACCAAAATAAATTCAAGGTGGATAAAAGACTTAAATATAAGCCATGAAACCATTAAAGTCCTAGAGAAGGGCATTGGCAGCAAAATCTCAGATATTTCACGCAGCAAGATTTTTAATGATACATCCCCTAGAGAAAGGGACATAAAAGAAGGAATAAACAAATGGGATCTCATCAAACTTAAAGGTTTCTGCATGGCTAAGGAAAACAGTATCAAGATAAAAAGAGAAGGAACAGTTTGGGAAAACCTATTTGCCAATGACACCTCAGATGAAGGTTTCATCTCCAAAATATACAAAGAACTCACTGGACCACACTCAAAGAAGATGAGCAACCCAGGTAATAAAAGGGCAAAGGACTTGAACAGACACTTCTCCAAGGAGGACATACAGAGGATCCAGAGACACATGAAAAGATGCTCAATATCGCTACCTATCACGGAGATGCAAATTAAAACCACAATGAGGTACCACTTTACACCAGCCAGAATGGCTATCATAAACAAAGTNGAGAGGATGTGGGGAAAAGGGAACCCTAGTTCACTGTTGGTGGGATTGCAGACTGGTACAAGGACTATGGAAAACAGTATGGAAATTTCTAAGAAAACTAAAAATGAATGTGCCTTTTGACCCAGGAATTCCACTGCTAGGATTATATCCTAAGAACCCTGACACACCAATCCAAAAGAACCTATGTACCCTGATGTTCATAGCAGCACAATTTATGATAGCCAAGAGCTGGAAACAACCTAGATGCCCATCGGTAAATGACTGGACCAAAAAGCTAAGGTACATTGACACAATGGAATTCTATGCTGCAGAAAGGGAGTAGGAGCTCCTACCCTTTGCAAAATCATGGGTGGAAGTGGAAAGCATCATGCTGAGTGAAATAAGCCAGGCGGTTAAGGACAAATACAATATGATCTCACCATAAACAGGAATCTAAGCTACAACAAAAAAAACAAGCGAGCAAAATATGACCAATGACACTCAAATATGGAACAGACTGGCAGGGTCCAGAGGGGAGAGGGGAGAGAACCATAGGTGAAATAGGGAGGGACTCACATGATAAGTAAGTATAAATGAGACATGGAAAATATTTAAGGTGGGGGATGGAAATGGGACGGAGTTGGGGATCACTGGTGGCAGGGCAGTGCTCGGAATATAAATCAAAAACTGTACTTGAATAAGAATTAAATTAAAAAAGAAAAGAATGAAAAAGAAAAGAACAAATTGGAGAACACACATCTGACTTGGAAGCCTAACTGAAAAGCTACAGTAGTTAAAACAGTATGGCACTAGTGCAGGACAGACATGTAGACCAACAGAATAGAGACCTCAAAGTAAATCCTCACCTCTAAGGCCAATTATTTTTTTTTTATTTAATTCTTGTTCAAGTACAGTTTTCTGTCTTATATTCCCAGTCCTGCCCATGCCCCCCCCCCCAATGCTCCTCACCTCCCTCCCATTTGTTTATATGATGTATTACATTTACTGATTTAGAAATATTGAACCATCCTGGGATCCCTGGCATTAATCCCAATTGGATGTGGTGTATGATCTTTTTCATGTATTTTTGGATGCGATTCGCCAATATTTTATTGAGGATTTTAGCGTCTATGTTCATCACCCATATTGGCCTGAAGTTTTCTTTCTTTCTTGTGTCTCTATCTGGCTTTGGA
>NW_028097619.1:0-605 GCF_014824575.4 Sturnira hondurensis | reverse complement strand
AAGACCACTAGCTGCATTCTCATGCTCCAGCAACAACAAGAGCAGAGGGTCCTGTTATTGGATGCTGAGACAGACAAAAGCACTGTCTAAGAACCCACAGCGGGGAATGATAGAGAAAAACCCCTTTTCTGCTAGCCTAAGAACGCCCCATAGGAGAGTCTAACTTCCGCATTCCGCTTCTGTAACCTGCTTCTGCTGCACAGCCAATGAGAGGCACAGCACCTCAGATATCTCCCTCCTCCAAGATCAGGTAATATATTTAGAGTGCCAAGTAGACTCCCTTGCTGAAGTAGCATTACAAAATAGGAGAGGATTAGATCTCCTCTTCCTCCGGCAAGGTGGGTTATGTGCTACATTAGGGGAGGAATGTTGTTTTTATGCTAACCACTCTGGAGTAATTAGAGAAAATATGAAGACACTCACCAAAAGATTAAAGGATAGAGATAAAGACGAGAAAAGTTCCAGTTGGTATGCCTCTATGTTCAAAACATCACCTTGGTTAACTACCCTTATATCTGCTATTGCTGGTCCCCTTCTACTGCTCCTACTAGCAGTCACCATAGGGCCTATCATCCTAAATAGAGTTCTTGCTTTTATCAAAGAGA
>NW_028097618.1:0-621 GCF_014824575.4 Sturnira hondurensis | reverse complement strand
TAGTTATTCTATAAGCTTTATTAACAGCCTTGTAGATAAATAGGGCTAGTCTATGGCCTTTCAGGGTGCCTCAAATTGGGCCTCCTGAATGTGCCCAATTTCGTCTGATACATAGGACTAATTCTGTTCCACTGTAGCATATTGAGTAAAAGGGTTTACCCTTTCTCTTAAAATTTTGTGGAAATACTAGCAAAGTAGTAAATAGGAGAATATATTCATAAAATATTCAAAAACAAGAGTGTGAACTTCAACAGATAAGAGAGTTTAATGAATCTGCAACAGATAGAGAGTCGATGGGAGCATGTTGATGAGTGACCTGGAGTAGAAGAATCTACAGACCAAATGCTGCCTGAGAAAACCGATAGTGGAAGTGACCATGGCTATTTCTGGCCAAGTCCTGGGAGACTTCAGATTCTCCACTAGAAAATTTAGACAACTGTACTTGAACAACAATAAAATAATTTTTTTAAAAAGTTAAGAAACGGGGAGTAAAAAGTGGGACAAAAATTGAGGTGATTGTGTGAAGCAAAGTCTATAGATGAGCTGTGTGAGTTTCCTTATTTGTACCTTCCGGTTAAAAATAAAGGGACTGATTTGCCAGAGAAGGGCTACGTTGCCTAG
>NW_028097617.1:0-3459 GCF_014824575.4 Sturnira hondurensis | reverse complement strand
GTTTCTGTACATTCTAGGACCCTGTGGGTGTCTCCAAGGAGCTCTCCTTATGAGGTTGGGAGTTTCTACCACTGCCGCCTTAACCACCACAGGTGTTTTCAATCAGTGGTTTGAGGCTTTATTTCCCAGCACTGGGACCCTGGGTTGTGTGTTCCTCCCACTCCCCAGTTTCACCTGGTTTATCTGCACATGAATGTGGGACTGCACAGTCCACCGGCGCCACCTTACCAGCCAGCTACAGCCTTGTGCACCACACACTGTTCCACAATCCACCACCTCACTGAATCTCCCAGCTGCCCCTTCAACACAAACCCTCTCTGCCCCGGCTGCCCAACTCAGCCCCTCCTAACAGTCAGGATGAGGGTGTCTTCTTTACCTTCTTGGTTGTTGGACTTCCATACAGTTCAATTTTCTGTCAGTTCTGGTTGGTTTTTGTTTTTAAATTGTTGTCCTTTTGGTTGTGCGAGGAGGCACCGTGTGTCTACCTATGCCTCCATCTTGGCCAGAAGTTTGTTTTAATTTTTTTCTTTTTTTAAATATGTTTTATTGCTTATGCCATTACAGTTGTCTCAGTTCCCCTTCTTCATTCCCCTCCACCCTGCACACCCCCTCTCCCACCATCTTCCCCTTCAGTTTATGTCCATGTGTCACAAGTTCTTTAGATTCTATATTTCCCATACTATTTTTGCCCCCCCCCATCTATTTTCTACCTACCATCTATGCTACTTATTTTCTATACCTTCTTCCCCCTTTTCCCCCTCCCACTCCCCTGTTGCTAACCCTCCTTGTGATCTCCATTTCTATGGTTCCGATTCTTATCTCGCTGTCCTCTTAGTTTGCTTTTGTTTTAGGTGTGGTTCAAACTCACAGTTTAATAACTGTGAGTTTGCTGTCCTTGCACTGTTCATATTTTTCATCTTCTTTTTCTTAGATAAGTCCCTTTCACATTTCATATATAAGGGCTTTGTGGTGATGAACTCCTTGAATTTGATATTATCTGAGAAACAGTTTATCTGCCCTTCCATTTTAATTTTTTTTAATTTATTTATTTATGTATCTTTAGAGGGGAAGGAAAAAGGGAGAGAAACATCAATGTATGGGTGCCTTTTGTGCATCCCCTGCTGGGAGTTGGCCTGCAGGGAACCAGCCTGCAACCCAGGCATGTGCCCTGACTGGGAATCGAACCACGATCCTCTGGTTCGCAGGCCTGTGCTCAATCCACTGAGCTACACCAGCCAGGGCCTGCCCTTCCATTTTAAATGAAAGCTTTGCTGGATAGAGCAATCTTGGATGTAGGTCTTTGGATTTCATGACTTGGAATACTTCTTTCCAGCCCCTTCTTGCCTGGAAGGTCCCTTTTGAGAAATCCGCTGACAGTCTGATGGGTACTCCTTTGTAGATGACTGTCCCCTTATCTCTTGCTGCTCCTAGGATTCTCTCCTTCATTTTAATCTTGGTTAATGTAATGATGATGTGCCTTGGTGTTTTCCTTCTTGGGTCCAACTTCTTTGGGACTCTCTGAGCTTCTTGTACTTCCTGGACGTCTATTTCCTTTGCCAGACTGGGGAAGTTCTCCTTTATTATTTGTTCAAATAAGTTTTCCACTCATGGCTGTTCATCTTTCCCTTCTGGTACCCCTATAATTCGGATGTTGGAATGTTTAAAGATTTCCTGGAGGTTCCTAAGCCTCTCCTCATTTTTTTTGAATTTTCGTTTCTTCATTCTTTTCTGTTTGGTCATTTTTATCTTCCTTTTGGTCCACTCCTTTAAGTCCCAGTTTCCTTTCCATCACTATTGGTTTCTTGTGCATTTCCCTCATTTCAATCCATTTAGCCTTCATTTGTTCCTCTAATTTGTGTCTAAAATCAACCAATTCTGTGACCATCCTCATCACCACTGTTTTGAACTGTGCATCTGATAGGTTGGCTATCTCTTGGTCGCTTAAAAGTATTGGCTCTGGGGCTTTGATTTGCTCTTCTTCTTGAGCCATAATGTTTTGGTCTGTTTGCACCTGTTATGTATGAGGGGCTGAGCCTTAAGTATTCACCAGGGTGGGGCAGCCCAGGTGGCTGGGTTATGATGCTGTATGTGATGCTGTATGTGGGCAGGGTCAGAGAGGGGCACTGGTGTTTGTTCTGCTTTCTCTCGGATTTCAGTCCCCTCTGCTGCTTCCCCCAAGCAAACCGGGTCCCCCTGGTGCCAGCTCCTGTGGGTGTGGACCTGTGCACCCTCCAGGACCCTATGGGTTTCTCCAACAAGCTCTCTGTGAGCCTGGGAGCTTCTCCCGACACCTCCACCCCAAAAGTTTTCAAAACAGTGCTTTTAGGTTTTAATTCCTGTCGCTGGGGCCCCAGCCTGCGCGGTCTGTCTCACTGCTCACTCCATCTCACTGCTCACTCCTTCACCTAGTTTATCACCACTCGAATGTGTGACTGCAGTCAGCCAGCCACCTTGCACCCCTACTGGGTCCACCTGCTGCCACTCCACCCCTGGGACCTGTCAACGGCTGCCTGTGCACCTGGGACAATCCAGTCCGGCCGCTTTATTCTGTGAGATCCTGCTCCCCCAGCCACTGACTCCGCCCCTCTTACCAATCTGGCTGAATAGTTCGTTGTCTGACTTCAGTACAGTTCAATTTTCTGTGTTTTGGTTGCATTTTTGTTACTGAAACTTTGTTGTCTTTAAACTTGGTTGTGTGAAGAGGCACAGTGTTTCCACCTACACCTCCATCTTGGCTGAAAGTCTGTTTTAATTTTTTATATCAGTTTTTATTGATATTTAGAAACAAAACTGATTATCATATTCTATGGTATTATTTTGCATGTGGATATTGTTATTGCTTTCTAGAGTTACACTTTTAATTCAAGCATAAATAAAAGAATTTAAAACATTTATAATAATACAGAATTAGTACTACCCATGTATAATGCACACACTTTTTTCCCTCAAAATTTTGAGCAAAAACATGCGTATTATACACAGTAAAGTACACATGATGGGACTTCCGCCAAGATGGAGGCATAGGGGAAACACTGTGCCTTCTCCCACAACCAAGTTTGGATACAACAAAAGTTTTGGTGAACTACCACACACCCAGAGGCCAGAAAACCGAATCATACGGAAGTCCGACAGCTACGGAAGTCCGACAGCTACGAACCGTTCAACCAGGACGGTAAGAGGTGGAGCCAGCAGCGGAGCTGGGTCAGCCAGGGCAGATCTAGGAGCGCAGGCAGCCCAGAACTAGTCGGGGTGCGGAACAGACTGACCAAGGTGGCACATTCGCGCGCAGTGAGACGGACCACACAGGCCCCAGGTTGCAAACCCAGTGGTGGAGGGCTGACAGCGGTGGCACACTGGTGACCGGTGGTGGCTGCGGTGCTGGTGGGGGTCGAGGCGGCGGCGGCGGGCGCCGGAGAGAAGCCATTGTCCCTCTTTGACCCCGCCCCCACATACGACGTC
>NW_028097616.1:0-625 GCF_014824575.4 Sturnira hondurensis | reverse complement strand
GCCCATTTTTTAATTGGGTTGCTTGTCTTCTTTGAGTGGAGTCCTGTGAGTACTTTGTATATTTTGGAGATTAAACCTTTGTCTGAGGTATCCTTGGCAAATATGTTTTCCCAAGCTGTTGCTTCTCTTTTATCTTGATACTGTTTTCCTTAGCCATGCAGAAGCTTTTGATTTTGATGAGATCCCATTTGTTTATACTTTCCTTTATATCCCTTGCTCAAGGGGACATATCAGTAAAAATCTTGCTGCATGGGATATCAGAGATTTTCCTGCCAATATTCTCCTCTAGGGTTTTAATGGTTTCATGGCTTATATTTAAGTCTTTTATCCACCTTGAATTTATTTTGGTGTATGGTGTAAGTTGGAGCTCAAGTTTCATTTTTTTTTTGCATGTAGCTGTCCAGTTTTCCCAACACCATTTGTTGAAAAGGCTGTCTTTACTCCATTTTATGTTATTGCTCCCTTTGTCGAATATTAATTGACTATAGAGATTTGGGTTTATTTCTGGGCTCTCTGTTCTATTCTATTGGTCTATGTGCCTGTTTTTATGCCACTACTAGGCATAAAACATTATGATTACAGTGGCCTTGTAATACAGTTTGATATCAGGTATTGTGATCCCTCC
>NW_028097615.1:0-528 GCF_014824575.4 Sturnira hondurensis | reverse complement strand
GCCTCCTCTCACAACCAAGTTTAAAGTCAACAAAGTTTCAGTAACAAAAACGTAGCCAAAACACAGAAAATTGAACTGCACAGAAGTCCAACAACAACAAACTGTTCAACCTGACCGGTAAGAGGGGCAGAGCCAGCAGCGGAGCAGGGTTGGTCATGAAAGATCTCCAGACCCAGGCATGCAGGAAGCCATGGGGAGATTCCAGGTGTGGGGTAGCAACAAGTGGACCCAGTGAGGGCGCAAGGCGGCAGGCTGACCGTGGTAACACATTCGCGCACAGACAAACCAGCGAAGGATGGAGCAGTGAGACAGACCGCACAGGCCCCAGCAGCAGGAAGCAGCAGAGGGAACCACCACTGCCCCTCTTCGACCCCGCCCCCACATACAGCGTCACAACCCAGCGACTGAGTTGCCCCGCCCTGGTGAACACCTAGGGCTCCGCCCCTCATACGTAACAGGCATGATCAGACCAAAACATGGCTCAAGAAGAACTCAAAGCCCGTGAGCCAGTAACTCTAAGCGACCAAG
>NW_028097614.1:0-1082 GCF_014824575.4 Sturnira hondurensis | reverse complement strand
TGCGGAAACATGGGTCCTGGCGCCAAGCTGCACGCTGGATGAAAGGGTGGACCAGAGGCAGCCCCCCTTCTCAGAAGTCTGGGCCTGGGAGGGAGAATGAGGTGCAAACACTTAACCCTGACTCTGGAAAGAACGGAGAAAGTGGTCGGTGTCCTGAGAGAGGCGTCAGTGAGGCGTTCCAGGAGTGGTGCCTTCGTGGAGGCGGTGACTGTGGCACTGGGACTTGCAGGAGGGGGACACGGGGCCAGGGGTGATGGAATGGGGGTACGGAGGTGTAAGCGGAGATGAGACGGTGCTGAGGCGAGGGTCTGAGACATCACAGTGCAGGACCTGCCCGAGGAAGCGAGAACGACCCATTGGCTGCAGGGACCTATGGGATATCTGCAAGGGCCTCAGTGCTGGGCCAGGGGTTCGAGATTCTTCTGGTGGCTCTGAGGAGGGGCAGTGAGCGGAGATGGGGGTCAGATTCCTAGCTTCTCGGTTCCTCGAGGGCAGACGGCTCTTCCTCACTGAGCTGAATTCACCTCCCTGTAGCTACCCCGTCCACCCTGGCTGTATCCACTACGGACCACCCTGAACTTCCAGACGCTTGATCACGCCCACCCTCACACCTCCTCTGGCCCCCCCCTCAGCAGCCTCAATTTGTTTCCGTAACGCCCCCTTCAGAAATGATTTATAGCCTCGCATCCTCCCAGGTGCTCCCCTTGAGACATAGACAAGAGGCCAGTGTCTCTCAAAGTGTGCGGCCAGAACGAAAGAGAATAGTTCCCATTTGGTCTTACAGCAGTCTACCCCGTGACACTGGAGACAGAGCAGGTTACAGAACAGCGTCCATGTCTCGTGTTATCAGTAGCCGACCCCGAACTGTGGCCACACAGGTGGTTCTCCGTCGCTGTGGCTGCTAATTATTTTGAGCAGGGAGGTGGGCTTCCTCGGAAGCGTGTCCATCAAGATATCAAAAGAGGGTGTCGTGGCAGGTGAATTTTTTCCTTGTGCTTTCCAAGTTCTTAGCATTGAACAAAGATTCCTTTTTTTTTTTTAATTACAAGGGTTCTCTTTTGAATAAATACAGTGATGTCTAT
>NW_028097613.1:0-619 GCF_014824575.4 Sturnira hondurensis | reverse complement strand
CACACCATTTTCAGAAGACATAAACTGCTCCATCCATTTGGAATAGAACTAGCCCATAACTCACCAAAATGCAAAACTCATGTACACACTGACCTACCAGTTCTAAAACCATGCAAAGGTACATGTACCAGCATATTCAATTGTATATACTAGTCAATAGTTATAGGCAATCCCAAACTCCATCTTTTGGAGACTGGCTCAATAATTATGGTACCAGGTAGCTACTTAAATCAATAATATGGATATGAAACAAGATTTCAAATATATAGACTGGTTGTGTTTTTTCTATGTACATGCACACATGCATCTATATAAATTCACTTATAATGGGACAAACATGTATCATGGAGTTATATGTGCTAAGAAGTGTTCTGTGAAGAAGTATAAAATAATAAATAAGAATTAAAAAGGTCCTTGTTTTTTTACTATACATTCTAATAAAAACCAGTGTAATGTTGACAAGTGAATATGAGATGGTCTTGGAAAAGGCACACCAACATTTTAATAATACATACTTAATCCAAGCCTAAGATGGATACTTGATAAGGTAAGAACTGTTCTTATAGTTTACTCTTTATATTTTTATATAAGGTCTATAAATTTGCTGACAGTCAACGTA
>NW_028097612.1:0-656 GCF_014824575.4 Sturnira hondurensis | reverse complement strand
GCTCTGCTAAGAGTGCTTTCATTCATGTTAAGGGTTTGAGCAGGAAACCCTAAAACTCTGTTCCTGACAGACTCATAGTAAGCCCTCAGATTTCTTTCAAATGTTATCTGTTTGGTCCTTGCTGGCCTGTATTCCTGTGTATTAGAACCCAATAAAAGCCCTGGAGGAGGGGGCTCACGGCCTTTTTCTCCTCGGAGAAACTGGCCTCTGGTGGCCTTTTTCCCCTGAGAAACTGGCCACTGCTCACTTCTCCTCCCCAAGCAGATCACATCACGGATTACTCTCCATCCATGACACTTGGGGGGGGGGACTTGAGAGCAAAGTCACCCCCACATGTACCCACTTTACAGATCTGCCGTCAGGCTGATCCTGAGTGGTTGTCGCCAGAGGGTTAAAAGACGAAGCGAAATGGAAGCGAATCGCATCCTCAGTCCAGGATGGCCTTTTTCCCTCCACACGGACCACGACCCCCTCCCTAAAACAGTCCAGAAGAATCCAGGAAGCTCACGAGGTTAGATTTAGGAGCCCAGGTTTGAAAAGAGCCAGGCCTACAGATCGGTAGGTCTCATAATCACTAGCTATTGGATTACGGGTGAAAGAAGACGCACAGAGCAGAAGGGCTGGAGTCACTTAAATGTCCTGGCATCATGCATGTG
>NW_028097611.1:0-1114 GCF_014824575.4 Sturnira hondurensis | reverse complement strand
TATTCGTTTGCTAGTGCCGCGTAACAAGTACCACCGGCTTTGTGAGTGGCTCATGTTAGCGCACGGCTTCTGTGTGTTGGAAGCCCAGGTATGGCTCAGCTGGGTGCTCGGCTCCAGACGTCACAGGGCTGTCTCCAAAACGCCAGCCTGGCTGCTGTCCCATGGGAGGTGTGACTAGGAACGGATCTGGCCCTGTGCTCCCTCTGAGTCATTTCCCCGGGGGCGGTAGGACTCAAGGTCACTTCTTCAAGTCGGGAGCACATGTCTTTGTTCAGAAAGGGGTTTCCACCTGATTAACTCAGTCGTGCCCACCGAGTATCGTCTCAAATTTGACTAAGGTCCCAACGGCGGACTTGAGGCCTTAGTTGCATTGGCAAAATCCCTTCCCCTGTCATGCTTTATTTTTATTGTTGACACTGTTGCAGGCGCCCCGTTCCTCTCCCCTCTTTGCCCCCCTCCCAGGCCCAGTTCCCCCTTCCCTTCAGCCTCCTTCCGCTTTTGCCAAGTGGGACAACCCAACCCGGAGGTGGGGTCCCCTCAGAATCAAGCCCTCCCTCCTGGAGACGGGAGGCCACACAGTGTGCAGCAGACACTAGAGGCCTAGGATCTTGGGGACCGTCTTAGAATGCCACACACTCGAACTGAAATCGATCCTTCCTATATCCCCTCGGTTTTTCAAGACCACGGGTTCTGATTCTGCTCCCTCATAAACTTCATCCTCGATGTTCCCGGGCCCTGAACTCGCCTACCGTGGCGGGGGCAGCTCTCGGGTCCCAGGTTGGGCTGTGTTTTACTGACACTTCGTCCCTTCTCTGCCTGCTGTCTCCACCTGCAAGTCACTTAACAGCAGCAACCAGGACTTTCGAGTCCGTGTGTTCATATTTAGCCTATTACCGTGTGCACAGTAAACACGCACTAATTAATGATTGCCAGTTTCTGAGGAGTCCTTGGTTTACATAGAGATGTTCCAAGCTTATAAATCGCGTTCACATGCGTCAGTGCATCTGATAACTGCGAGATGGATCCAGCAGAAATTAACGTGTTATTTTCGAGGTTATTTGTTGAAAGATGGCTTAGCAGCAAAAGGAAAGAGATCTACTTCTAATTACCTGTG
>NW_028097610.1:0-5155 GCF_014824575.4 Sturnira hondurensis | reverse complement strand
TATTCTGGCATTGAGGGTCCCCAGAGTTACAGTCGATTTCGCGTCGGCAGGAGCTCTGCTGAAGCCTGCCCTTAGCCAGCCCGCGTGCCTGCGGCTCCCAAGGAGCCCTTCTGTTGCCATATTCTTCAATAAACAAAACGAACCCTTTTTCATTTGGCACAATTGTAGATTTACACTAATGTTGGAGGAAAGGCACAAAGAATTCCAACATACACTCTGTCCAGGTTCCTGCCATGTTTATTTCTTTTTCTCTCTCTTTCTTGACAAACAAGTGGATGTCCATATGCATTATTTTATTTTCTCCTAACCACTTCAGAGTCAGTTATAGACATGATGCCCCGTTATACTTAAATACATCACATGTGTTTCTTTAATATTCTCTTACATAAGCACAGGAAAATTACCAAAATCAGGAAATTAGCATTGATATACCATTAGCATCTAATTGTGTATCTTATTCGTATTTTGCCAAGTGTTTTTGTATAAATATTCTTTTTATCAGAAAGAATTTCTAGACTATGTTACATTTAGTGTCCTTGTCTCCTTTTATCTCTTGTAATGGGATCTATTCCTTAGTCTTTGTGTTTTGTGATATTGACATTTAAGACTACGCTTTAATTATTTTATAGAACACGACTCCCTTTGGATTTGTCTAATGTTTCTACAATATTCAATTCATGTTATGCACTTTTGGAGACTATCACATGTGGATCTTCTCAGGAGGCATATGATGTTAATTTGTCTCACTATCGTCTCATTCTTAATGTGAACAGCAACCAAGGACCAATAGATATCAGTTGAAAGTCTCTAACATGAAAAGGAAAACTCAAGATAAACCAATAGAAGAGAAAAAAAGAGGAAAGAAAAAAGTCACAGAACAGAAGCATACTTCAAAACAGGACTTTCCAATTAGTAGCTTCTGAGATATAAAAAACTATGGCATATATAAAACACGAAACTGTGTGTTGTGGGGGGGAAAAAGAACTCTTGGAAAATAAAATTACAACTGAAAAAAAAAAGGCCCAGGAGAGGTTTAAGGATGAAATTAAGAAACTCACCTAGAAAACAGAACAAAGAGAGAGGGATGGGAAAGATAACAGATAAAAGACACGGCAGACCAGTGCTAGAATTTTGTATTAGCATCAGATTTGCCTGCATCATACAACAGAAAATCATAAAAGAATAAGAGATTGACAAGATTGGAGTTTCTCACTTCCATAAAGGAAATAGTTCTGAGGCAGTTTGATGACTTCAGTGTCATCGCCAGGAAAACCAGGCAGTCACCTTCCTGTCCCATCATCTAATAAATGGTTTCCATTCTCAAGGCCACCTCATAGCCCAGGAGGGCCGCTGCAGTCATTATGTCTGAACCCAGGCCAAAAATGAAGTCAAGCCATAAGGCCAAAAAAAGAAAAAAAGGCTTTCCAAGCTGTGGCAACTATCTTTAAGTGGCTTTCTCATAATTATGTTTACATCTCTTTTGACAAACCTAGCTGCAAGGGAAAAGAAAATTTATTTGGGGCAGCAATATGATTAGATAGAGAAAAAGATACTGTTACTAAGGAGGAGGATATTGATACTGAGTTAGGCTACTAGCAAATTCTGCACATGATTTAATATGCAACAGAGTTTCCAGAGCAGAAAGGAGACACAAATCATTAACTTAAAAGTATCTAACAAGTACCTAACAGGATACATTGTATACACATAGTCATAACGTAACAGTCTGAAACTTCAGAAATCTAAGCATAAGAAAAGACAGCGTAACTCCAAACAAAATAAAGCCTGTTTAGCAAATACATAAAAGATGCTCAACGTTGATTTAAACATTAGAGGACTACAAATGAAAACAAGAATGAAATATTTTTCAAGATCAGCTTGGAAAAATTAAGATACTGAAAATATCCTACGTTAGTGAAGGCTTTGAGATGTTTTCTCAACAACTATCGATCCAGTATAAATAAATTCAGCTCTTTGGGATGAAATTTTGGCAGTGTTTGTCAAAATATAATAAATGTATTGTTTTGTTGTTATTGCTGTAATAAATCACTACAAACCTTAGTGGCTTTAAACAACACATGTTTAGACCACACACACACACACACAGAGAAAAATGTATTAACTGAAACTCTGTAAGGCATAATCGAATCATATGGGTTTCACTGAACTAAAATCCAAGTGCCCGCAGCGCTGCATCCCTTTCTGGAGGCTGTAGGGAGAATCTGTTTCCAGTTTATTCCCAGTGTTGGCAGATTTGTTTCCTCACAGATGTGACTCTGAGGTCCTCATTGGCTTGCTGGCTGGCAGCCAAGGGTAGATGGAGTTTGTTGAGTCCACCTGCCGTCTTTGTCTGCTGGTCACTTCCCTCCATCTTAAAGCTGGCAATGACAGCCCCAGCCCCCTTCACAATCCCTGGTCTCTTTCTTCAGTCCCCGCTCTGGCTCACTCAGAAAAGGATCTGCACATTTAAGAACTCACGTGATTAGATTGGGCACACCCAGATAATCCAGGATAACTTCCGTCTCTAGGTTGGTGACCTTAATCATGCCTGCCAAATCCCTTTTGCTATGCAAAAGAACAAATTCACAACAGGTTCTATGTACTGGGGCAGGGACTTCTTTGGGGGCAGGGAACATTATTCTGCCAACCTCCATAAGATAATACATTCCTTTTTGGAAGAAGGAACTACTACCCTTTGCAACATCATGGATGGAACTGGAAAGCATTATGCTGAGCAAAATAAGCCAGGCGGTGAAAAACAAATACCATATGATCTCACCGTTAATGGGGATCTAAACAAAACAAGCAAGCAAGCAAAATATGACCAATGACACTCAAATACGGAACAGGCTGACAGGGGCCAGAGGGGAGAGGGGAGAGAGTCATAGAGGAATAGGGGATGGACTCACATGAACAAATATAAAGGACACATGGACAATAACTAAGGGTGGGGGGCGGAAATGGGAGGGAGGCGGGGAGCATGGGGTGGGGGGCGGGCAGGGTTGGGAATATAAGACAGAAACCTGTACTTGAACAAGAATTAAATAAAAAATTATAAAAAAAGATAATACATTCCTTTTTGCACAGCAATTACACACATAAACACAGCTCACACACCTTAAAACCTAAGATGAGAGAGAGAGAAAGAAAGCACAAGATTTGCAAGGGATGATTACCATTAAATGCATCAAACTTCTTGTCAGCATCACAAGGTAATACAGAGCAAGGCTTTCAAAGTTCTGGGTGAGATCATTTTAAATCCAGACTGCTAGGTTTAGCCAAACTATTAATTCAGTTTAAAGGCATTTTCGATTAGTTAAGGATTTAGATTTTTTTTCTTTGACACACCTTTTTTTACAAAGGTACTCGAGGATTGAGTAAGAGAGAGTAATCTAAAAAAGAGGAAGGTGGGAGCACAGGAAGCAGGGAAGTCCCAGGGGGACTGCTGGGCAGCAGCCTTGGAGCGGGAGGACCGAGGACCCCAGAAGGGAATCAGACTGGTCCTTCACAGAGCACCCAGAAAACATGAGGGTAAACTAATGGTGTAGAATACATGGTCCAAAAATGAACATGTCCTGTATTAAGAAACCAGTGGAGTATTAAAAACAAACAAACAAAAAACTAACTCAGTTTGAATCACAGTTTTTGAAAGCCGAGCAAGGATTAGTCTCTTATGCATGAAAGACGATGTCGAGGGCAAGGGGAACTAGCCAGAACATAGCTGTAAGGAAGCAAAAGGTGTTTTACTACCTAATGCAAAGAGGCTCCGGGACACGCCCGAAGAGCAGGGTGTGTTCCAGGATGTGGGTTAAGAGCAAAGGTTAGTCAGGCAGATAGCCATCTGGACAGTCACTAGGGAGGGAAATTTTGCCCCTGTGCATGAGCTCAACTGACCAATCAGGTAAAGGAGCACGAGCCAGTGCATGAGTTAACTCACCAATAATCAGTAACCCTATTGTGCCCCTGAGCCAACCGCTAACCGCCACATCTGCTTCTGTATCCAGCTTGCTTGCGCGACTCCTTAAAACCCTAAGCCTGTAAGCGTTTGGCGTGACTCTCATTTGCAGCCCTTGTGGGCACCGTGTCTCCGGACACTTTGGAGAGTTCGCCCCTGTGCAGGTTAAACTTGGCCAATAAAGTAACATCTTTGGAACCCCGAAAGTCTCCGACATTTGTTCTCGCGGTTGGTGAATGCAACAGATGACAGTCACAACACTGGACCCACAAGGGAGAGAACAATACCTATGATACCTACACACATATACGGTTAAACCTGGTTACAACCTTTCCTTCTTCTTTATCTGTATTTTTCAAAAATTTCAAGCCTTGGCTGGTGTAGCTTAGTGGATTGAGTGCCAGCCTGCAAACCGGAGGGTCGCCAGTTTGATTCCTAGTCAGGGCACATGCCTGGGTTGTAGGCCGGGTCCCCAGTGGGGGACACATGAAAGGCAACCATACATTGATATTTCTCTCCCTCTCTTTGTCCTGCCTTCCCCTCTCTCTAAAAAAAAAAATAAATATTTGGAAAAATTTTAAATCTAATCATGTATTTGTTAGCTATGCAACTTAGTGTCAGTGACTTTAAAAACAATGTAGGTATGATGTGACATCATTATGCAGAAAACACACGGACTCTGAAGACAGAAGATGGCTTTAACTCCTGGCTTCAGTACTTAAGAGCAAACAGGGACAGTCAGTCACCCTGTATTCCTTTAAGACCTAACAGGACATATGGTCAAACTTGCTGTGTATTGATGTGCCAGGCACTGTGCTGGGCTTGAGACATGGAGAACAAGAGACAATCCCTGTCCTGAAGAACCTTCACTTCAGAGATGCTGACCAGGGAAACTAGTCACATCACAGAGCAGAGAGCCTAGCTTCCTACAAATGTGGAACGCCCCGAAACTTTGTAAAAGTGACAGCCCCCCTCCAACTAGGAAGGGTCCATCCACTGAGGCCAATCATAGGAAGCGACATAAGCTGTGTCCTGGAAGATAAATGGGTGTAAGCCAGCGGGAGGACGTGGGGAGGGAGGGCTAGGCAGGGCAGCTGTGTGTACAGTGGGTTCAGAGGGTTGTGGAGATCCTGCAGATGCTCGAGCCCGGGTGTCGTCCGAGCCCCAGGGTGTGGGGTCCTGGGTTGGTGGATGGGTGCT
>NW_028097609.1:0-876 GCF_014824575.4 Sturnira hondurensis | reverse complement strand
CCAGTCAGGGCACATGCCTGGGTTGCAGGCCAGTTCCCGGCAGGGGACTCACAAGAGGCAACCATACATTGATATTTCTCTCCTTCTCTTCCTCTCTAAAAATAAATAAATAAAATATTTTTTTTTAAAAAAAGAGTGTCTTTTAATGAAGAACCTAAGACGGGCTGGGAGATTCAGAAGGGACTCTGACAGGTTACTAGTCCAGTCTCCCTCGGAACAGATCACCTAGAAGGGTGTCCGAGCTCTTGGTGTCTCTGGGCCACACTGGGAAAAGAGTTGTCTTGGGCCACATAACAAATACACAAACACTGATGAAAACTGAAGAGCAAAAATAATAATAATAACAACAACAATAAGGCATTTACAATTTTGTGTTGGGCCCCATTCAAAGCCATCCTGGGCCATGGGTCGGACACCCTAAGACCATCCTGTTTAGATGATAACCTGACCTCACTGTGAAGGCCCTTCACATAGTACAATACAGGGTTCTAACTACTGTTACTGTCCGAGGCTTTTTCACTCGGTCTCTATTTATTCAGTGGGTTTGGCTAGCTCTTGCTATATGCTACTGACATCTAACTCCACTGCAGAAAGAGCTGGAGGTTTTGCCCTGGCCATTCTATCAACACTCAGCAAACCATTAAGTGGTCCCTCCAGGACCCTGTTCTCAACCAACCACTCCTCGAACACTCTCAGCTGGAACCATCGAACTGCAGTCCAGACGCACAGTGCACACAGCTTGCTCCTGGGGGAGGCTCCTCCTAACCCCTGATATAAAGACACGCGTAGTTACTTCAAAAGTTAGTTTCTAGCCCTGGCTGGTATAGCTCAGTGGATTGAGCGCGGGCCTGCGAACCAGAGGATCGCAGTTCGATT
>NW_028097608.1:0-708 GCF_014824575.4 Sturnira hondurensis | reverse complement strand
AAGCACAGTGGAAGAGGTGTCAGACGGCCTGGGTTCCAGCCTTGGTCCCACGGGTGGTTTATTTCATGCCTCTGGCCAAGTTGCTTAACCTGTCTAGGCCTCCATTTCCGTATCATTAAAATTAGGGAGGTGCACCTGCTATACTCCCTGTGCGCTCATGACCACGCAGGAGGGCTGCAGGGCCCCCTCTGTATGGGAAGCAGGGACTTGCTACCTTTATATATTGCATATAAAGGAATTGCATATTTTCCTTTATCCCCCCAAACATTTCAGACTCTATGTACCATCAGTTTTTTTCCAGAAACAGAGCCTTTGATAAAGATAGAAAACAAAGATAAACTTTACTTTCACTAAACCTAAAATCAGGCATTACCATAAAGTATCAGAAAATTTGAAACACCCTAAATTACTTCCATGTATGGTGATATAAATTTGCTTTCAGATATTTTTCCCTCCTTCTGAACCCTGGCAGAGAATAAAACTTTATTCGTTGTTCTGATTGGTGCACCAGGCCATTATTAGCCACAAGGCTGAATTGTAGATTCTTTCATAGTAGATAAAACATTTGAAACCAGCCAGATGTCGCCTAATAGAGATGCTAAGATACCTGATATAATAAATTTCTAATACTGACTTTTAATTGCCCTGATTATTTGTGAATGGTTTTTATCTTAAAAAGTGTTTTAATTATAAAGTATTTGACATTAA
>NW_028097607.1:0-1456 GCF_014824575.4 Sturnira hondurensis | reverse complement strand
GTGTTTCCATAGATGTGAGAATTGTATATAGGTATTATTGGGAGTTGAGGGACTTTTTGTGTTTTTGTGCTTTGCATGTATCTATCTGAGCACATGAGGTGTATTCATGAGTGGTTTGGGGGTGCGCATTTGGGATGTGTAAGTGTACCCAAAGGTTTAGGGTAACTTTGTGTGTATTCCAGAATGTAATGCTTGCAGAATTTTGGTGGCATTGCTTGTATGTGTCTTCTCAGTGTTTGTGTGGTAGACTTACATGTATTTGATAAGTATAGGTTGTTTTTGGCTGTGTACGTTTTTGATTTCCTGAAACTGAAGGTGTGTGTACTGTTGGGGATGTGAGAGTTCACTTTGTGTGTTTGGAAATCAAGAGACTTTGTGGGTTGTGTGAGTGTGTGTGGTATGTTCAGGAATCATGGGGTATGTGTTTATAGGGCCGTGGAATTGCATGTGGATCTTTGGTGGGGGTCAGTGGCTCATGGCATAACTCTGTTCTTGGTGGTTTTAGAGAGACTGTGTATTCAAGTATTCATTGTGCACTTCTGGATGGTGTATTGGTTGTGTATTTGAATTTACATGTTGTTTGTGTAAATATAGTTACATATTAGCGTGTGAGTATTCAGTATGATGAGGGTTTTGTATGTAACAGTTAAGGTAGGATAGGTGATTATCTGTGCATTCAGTGAGGGTGAGGGTAGACATGTATGTGTGTGTTTATATATGGCTCAGTGGGTTTGGTGTCATTCCTCAANGCCAGCGTGATTCCCAGTCAGGACTTGTGCCGTGATTGCAGGTTTGGTCCCTGTTCGGGCACATATGAGAGGTAACCAATTGAAGCTTGTCTCTCACATTGTGTTTCTCTCCCTCTGTTTCTCCCTCCCCTCCCATCTCTCTAAAAATAAATTAATAAAATCTTTAAAAGAAAGAAAGCTGTGTGTGTTTATATTTAAGTTAACTTTTGTTTACATGTCCAGGGTGTAAGTGGATCATATGCACATTATTGTATAAAACGGGGTGGGGTGCACTGGAATGGCTCATACTAGCTTGGGACAGTTGATGGGGCACGGCCAACTTATAGGAGGTACAACGTCATCTGAAGTTTGTAGCTGCCTGTACTAGCCTTGGAGACACCTAGGAAAGGCTCTGAAGCATTGCCAGCTGTCACTAGTGCTGGCCTGATGGCTTCTTAGTAAGTGATACAGGGGCACTCTGATGACATCAGCTACTTGTTTTGGGTTTGTGGACATTTCAGAAATTTAAGGGAAGTTCACAACATGCGCTGAGGTCAGCCACTTGTGAGTAACAGCTGGTGAAAACGGCCCAACCACTGTGCCAGTTGGGTGGTGCAGGTTCTCAGGGAGTCACCAGGGTGGGGTGAGTTTGATGGAGACTCAGATTTGGCACCTTCCAGTGACTACAGGCTGAGTGGGGTGAGGGCTCAGGAAGTGGACAATGGCAC
>NW_028097606.1:0-1646 GCF_014824575.4 Sturnira hondurensis | reverse complement strand
AATGACAACAGCTGTCTGATGTGAATGCCCTGTCCCAAACCGTAAATATACAGATCATATAATAGAGCTGCATCTCATTGGTCACGTCGCATAATAAAATTGTGTCTGATTGGTCAATTCTTGGTAGAAAACATCCCTATATACAAGTAGAGGCCCCTGATTTTTTTTTAAGAAGTCACTTTGGAGCAAAAAGGGTAGATAATTACTATCACTATTTTTTTTTGTAAGTCAATCAAAATTGTACTAATTTTTTGTCAGATTGGCAAAAAATACATTTTTTGGTGTGCTGCAGAATTTTGGTGATTCATTTATGTGTGCCATGAGGTAAAAAAGGTTGAAAATCGCTGACCTATAGGAATGAATGTTAGCGGGAAAGAATATAGAATACCAAACCACGTCTCCTTATACCTTTTAAATATTCAAATAAAATTTCCTACAGTGGACTTTTTGCATTCCAGTGCTGAGCTAACAGACTGTGTGTGTCTCTGCACCCCCATGAGTGTGTGCGTGTCTGGCACTTCTGAGTGTATCAACACTTCTCTTCTTTTCTAAACAGAGTCATCTTCACAAACAATGTTGACAATGCACTTTCATTTCATCCGAGTTGCTTGGGATGAAACTCGCGCAGCCATTAAAAGGTGGGAACGTGTCCTGCCACTGCATATATGAGAGAAGGCCCCTGTCACTTTGTCACTTGTCAGCTGCCCATCAGTCGCGGCAGAGGAAGTGGTGGGGTCAGAAAGAAGCCCTCCAAACCTTAATTAAACAGGGCGACCCCCAGTTTCGCTGGGCTTATCAGAGACCCATCTCAAGTTCAGAGGCACATGAAAAGACAACGGTACATCGCTGATGGTTTAATCGGCAGCCAGCACAAAGCAACCCAAATTACAAGCCCAAGAAAATATGCCACCGAGTTGCCTTTCATACACTGGGTGGAAGCAACACATGCAAGGGGAAACGGCGAATACTGCCAAAGCATCTCACCGGTGCCTTTGGGCCCGCCTCGGCCATCACAGGGGCAAGTGGTTCTTTTATTCCCCCAAGAGTTACCGAGGACCTACACTGCATGTCTGGTCCTGAGGCTGCCAAGAGGAAGATACGGTGACGAGTTGGTTCATTCTTTCACGTGTTTGTTCTACAGATACACGTGGTTGCCTATCACCTACTGCATCCAGGTGCTGAGCGAGACTCTAGGTGTGTGGTTACAAAACACACAAAGGCGCGTTTTGGTGTGTGCCGCAACACGGATGAACCTGAAAGACGTTGCGCTAAGTGAAAGAAGCCAGTCACGAAGGACAAATTCTGTATGATTCCCCATACAAATTCTGTATGACTCCCCACTTACATGGGGTGTCCACGCTACTCAAGTTCCTAGAGGCAGAGGAAAGGGCGGTGGCTGACAGGGGCTTCAGGGACGGGTAAGGGGGAGCTAGGGTCTCATGAGTATGGCATTTCAGTTGGAAAGATGAAAATGTTCTGGAACTGGAGGGGGGGGTGACAGCTACAGAGCAATACGAATGCATTTAATGCCACTGAACTGTCCACTTACAGTGGTTGAAATGGTAGACTTTGTGTTAGGAATATTTTACTATACTTTTTTAAAAATTTTGAAACACCTAGGCCTGATTTCTGCTTTCCTAGTGATG
>NW_028097605.1:0-570 GCF_014824575.4 Sturnira hondurensis | reverse complement strand
GCATCCAACAATACATCAAAAAGATCATACACCACGACCAAGTGGGATTCATTCCAGGGATACAAGGATGGTTCAATATACGCAAATCAATAAATGTAGTACACCATATAAACAAAAGGAAAGACAAAAACCACATGGTCATATCAATACATGCAAAAAAAGTTTTTGATAAGGTTCAACACCCATTTATGATAAAGGTACTCAGAAAAATGTGAATAGAGGGAGCATTCCTCAATATAATAAAGGCCATATATGAAATAACTACAGCCAACATCATACTCAATGGGCAAAAACTAAAAGCTTTTCCACTAAGATCAGGAACAACACAAGGTTGCCCACTTTCACCACTTCTATTCAATATAGTATTAGAAGTTCTAGCCACAGCGATCAGACAAGAAAAGGAAATAAAAAGCATTCAAATCGGAAAGGAGGAAACAAAACTGGCATTGTTTGCAGATGACATGATAGTTTACATGGAAAACCCTATAGCCTCTACCAAAAACCTTCTCAAACTAATCAATGAATTTGGCAAAACAGCGGATACAAAGTCAATATCCAGAAATCAAAGGC
>NW_028097604.1:0-505 GCF_014824575.4 Sturnira hondurensis | reverse complement strand
AAAGGTTTGGAGAAACAAAGACACAACCAAAGGACAGCAAATTGAATTATACGGAAGTCCGACTACATCTAACCATTCAACCGGGACGGTAAGAGGGGCGGAGCCAGCAGCGAGCAGGGTCGGGCAGGACAGGGCCCCCGACCCAGGCGCCCAGGCAGACGGGAACCAGTTGGGGTGCGGGGCAGACCTCGGGCCCATATTTGCACACAGAGAGACAGACCACGCAGGCCCCAGGGGGCGAGAGCTGACGGTGGTGGCACACTCGCGTGCAGTGGGACGAAACGCGTGGGCCCGGTGACGACGGCAGCAGCTGCGGCACCGTGAGGGCCGCGGTGGCAAGCGGCAGAGGGGACGCCATAGTTCCTCTTTGACCCCGCCCCCACATACAACATCACAACCCAGCGACTTAGTTGCCCTGCACTAATAAACACCTTAGGGCTCTGATCCTGCTACGGAACAGGCACGAACAACCTGAAAGATGGCGCGAGAAGAACTCAAAGTCCCA
>NW_028097603.1:0-575 GCF_014824575.4 Sturnira hondurensis | reverse complement strand
CAGCCCTTCTGGAAAGGCTGATAGCTGCGAAGGACGCTCCTGCCCTCGTCTGTGGCTGGGCACCGACCGCCTCTCCCTCCTGCGGGGAGATTAATGGGAGCCTGACTCGAGGCAGGAGAGAAGCCAGTGCGTATCAGGAACTCGGTCCGGGAGCGATCACTCATTCATTATTCATCCCGCAAACACGCTCCGAGCCCCTCCCAGGAGTCCGCACCTCGGTGCGTCACGAGGGTCTGACCGTGAACCAAACGCTGTGTTCGCTCTTGTGCGCGTGCTTTCGAGAGGGGGGAGGCGGGTGCTGAACCCAGTGCTGACGAGTGTGCAATGTGCTCTGTGCTGATACCGATTAAGTGGCTGGCTGAGCCGAGGGTAACCAGGCGGATGCTGGGATGGGGGCCGCGGGGCTGTCTGGGGGGGGGCAGGAAGCGGGGGTCTCTGTATCACCCCAGGGCTGCCAGAGTGGAGCAAACTAGAGAGAAGATGGCAGAGAGGACGGTGTGTTCCAGGGGAGGGACATTTCATTGTGAGGACGCGGGAGGTGGCCGGGCAGTCACTCCTGGACGTGCCACGCCAGT
>NW_028097602.1:0-1195 GCF_014824575.4 Sturnira hondurensis | reverse complement strand
AGTCCCAGTTTCCTTTCCATCACTATTGTTTTCCTTTGAATTTCCCTTCATTCCAATTAGTTTAGTCTTCATTTGTTCCTCTAATTTGTGACTAAAATCAACCAGTTCTGTGAGCATCCTGATCACCAGTATTTTGAAGTGTGCATCTGAGAGATTGGCTATTTCTTGGTCGCTTAGAGTTATCGGCTCTGGGGCTTAGAGTTCTTGAGCCATGTTTTGGTCTTTTTGCGCCTGTTACAGATGAGGAGCAGAGCCCTAGGTTTTCCACAGGGTGGGGCAACTCAGTGGCTGTGTTGTGACACTGTATGTGGGGTCAGGGTCAGAAGGGGCAATGACGGTCCCCTCTGCTGCTTCCCACCCCTGGAGCCTGCTCAGTCTGTCTCACCTCTCGCTCCTTAGCTGGTTTATCTGCACATGAATGTGTGACCACTGTCAGCCTGGGCCTCGTGCCCTCATTCGGTCCTCCTGTTGCAACCCCACACCTGGGATCTGCCCACGGCTGCCTGGGTGCATGGTTTGGGAGATCTTTTTTTGCCTGGCTCAGCTCTGCTGCTGGCTGAGCCCCTCTTACTGGTCTGGTTGAGTGGTTCATTGTTGTTAGACTTCCGTACAGTTCAATTTTCTGTGTTTTGGCTGTGTTTTTGTTTACTACAACTTTGTTGTCTTTAAACTTGGTTGTGGGAGAAGGCACAGTGTTTCCACCTGTGCCTCCATATTGGTGGAAGTCTCCATACACAGTTTATAACTTAGTAATTATGTCGACATATTCTGTTACTATGCATGTGTATGATCCAGTAAATCTTTTAAGTTAATGCTGAGTACTTCATGAATTGTTACCTTCTGTAGTCACATATTCACTTTGTGAAAGAGAACATCCTTCCTTTCTCCTTGGTGCTGTGAAGTATTTTCATACCAACACACATTATTAGCCAAGTGTTGTAATTACAAGATGTGATTTCTAGCTGTTGTGGAACATTGGCTAAAGGATGTGGGATGAACACTGTCAAAACTGAAACAACCCCTGCATGGGTCATTGCCAATAAGGGATCAGAGAGTCCAAAAGAGGTGGAAAGTACACTGCTTTGAAAAACAAAAACTTTTATTCAAGTGGAATTTTAATTAAAATCTGACCGTAAGAGATCGTGACTTAAAACTTTTTAGAACAATATGTAAAATGGCAATTGTCTTTTTTGAC
>NW_028097601.1:0-1051 GCF_014824575.4 Sturnira hondurensis | reverse complement strand
GGATAAAAGACTTAAATATAAGCTGTGACACCATTAAAGTCCTAGAGGAGAATATTGGCAGAAAAATCTCAGATATTTCACTCAGCAACATTTCCACTGATATATCCCTTAGAGCAAGGGACATAAAGAAAAGAATAAACAGATAGGATCTCTTCAAAATAAAAAGCTTCTGCATGGCTAAGGAAAACAGTATTAAGATAAAAAGAGGACCAACCATATGGGAAAAAGTATTTGCCAATGATACCTCAGAAAAGGGTTTAATCTCCAAAATATATAAAGAACTCACACAATTCTTTAGCAACCCAACTAAAAAGTGGGCAAAGGGCTTGAACAGATGCTTCTCCAAGGAGGACATACAGAGGATCCAGAGACACATAAAAAGATGCTCAATATCACTAGCTATCAGAGAGATGCAAATTAAAACTACTATAAGATACAACTTTACACTGGTCAGAATGGCCATCATAAACAAAGCAACAAACAACAAATGTTGGACAGGTTGTGGGGAAAAGGGGACCCTAGTTCACTGTTGGTGGGATTGAAGACTGGGACAACCACTATGGAAAACAGTACGGAATTTTCTCCGAAAACTAAAATTGGACCTGCCTTTTGAACCAGCAATTCCACTGCTAGGATTGTATCCTAAGAACCCTGAAACACCAATTCAAAAGAACCTATGCACCCTGATGTTCATAGCAGCACAATTGACAATAGCCAAGAGTTGGAAGCAACCTAGGTGCTCATCAGTAAATGAATGGATCAAAAAACTGTGGTACATTTACACAATGGAATTCTATGTAGCAGAAAGAAAGGAGCTCCTACCCTTTGCAAACAGCATAGATGGAACTGGAAAGCATTATGTTGAGTGAAATAAGTCAGGTGGTGAAAGACAAATACCATATGATCTCACCTTTAACAGGAGCCTAAACAACAAAACAAACAAGCAAGCAAAATATAACCAAAGACACTGAAATAGAGAACAAGCTGACAGTGGCCAGGGGGGAGAGAGGAGGGAATTCCAGGAGAAAAGGGGAAGAAAGGTTTACAGGAA
>NW_028097600.1:0-713 GCF_014824575.4 Sturnira hondurensis | reverse complement strand
GCTTGGATACAGCTGCCAGAGACCTGGGAAAGGGCCTCCAGCCCCCCTCCCCAGTTCCAGAACAAGTCCTGTGCTTCCCCCCTCCAGTGGCCTCCTCCCCCGACTTCCCAGGACTGGGGTCTGCCTCTCTGCTCTACGCGCCCGCAGACCTGAGACCGCGCGCACTGTCTCTGGGCTCTGCTGCGCTCCTCTGATCCAGAAAGCTGGATTTCCTGTGGTTTGGTTGGGGGGGGGGGGCTTGTGTGTGTGTGCGTGTGTGTGTGTGCAGGTGCATGTGCTGTATCCGTTATTCTAGTTGTTCTTGGGAAATACCACTGGTTTGCTATAAGCTGCGTTGTCAGCCAGTAGCAGTAGTTTGTTTTCTTTGTGTTGCCACTGTTTTCTGGAGAGGGTATGTGTGCAAGATTCGACCACCTGGCTCAGCGCTGCCGGGTAAGGGGCGGTTCCGTGGTTCGGCTGCCGGGGCGGGTGCAGGTGCCAGGGTTCCTGAGCCCTTCATCTGCCCCCGACCCTGCCCTCCGACCTTCCGTCGTTGCACGTGCCCCATTGCTTCCACTTTGGAATGTTACGTGTTTGTTGCAGTGAAGGTAGTAGTTCGAGCAAGCCTTTGAGTGGGTGGATATTTTGATACAGTGAAAAATTTTATAGTCTACCAATATTCAAATTTTATATTAAAAAGGGAGTACAATACTAGAAAACACAGTAAACTTTAA
>NW_028097599.1:0-512 GCF_014824575.4 Sturnira hondurensis | reverse complement strand
AATGAGCTAAAGAAGAAACCACAATGGACAGCAGGTAATATTTTGAATTAACCGATAATGAAAATAAAACCTATCACCACTTGTAAAACGCAGCTAAAACTGTGTAGAGGAAAAACTTGTCGCCACAGGAGATCCTGAAAAATGACAAAGATAGTGTAGTGGGTTGAACGATGGCCCCTAAAAAGATAATGTTGAAGTCCTGGCCTCTCTAGCTGTGCGTGTGGCCTTATCTGGAAATAGGGTCATTGCAGATATGACTGACTCAAGATGAGGTCACATTGGAATGGAGGGAGGAGACCGTCATCCAATATGATTTGTACCTTTAAAAGGAGAGAGAACAAAACACCAGAGAAGAGATGCAGGGGAGGCAGTCATGTGACAACAGAGGCAGAGGTTGGAGTGATGTGTCCACAAGCCCGGGGACACCCAGAGACCCCCAAAGCCAGAGGAGGCAGAAACGATCTTCCTCAGGAGCCTCTGAAAGGAGCATGGCCCTCCTACACCTTCTGGCC
>NW_028097598.1:0-950 GCF_014824575.4 Sturnira hondurensis | reverse complement strand
CACATTACAACAAGCCATTTATTGTGCAGAAAGGACTGACCTCATCAGAAACATGTGCTTTTAGGGAGAGGCAAGAGGACAGGCAGAAGGGAAACACATAGGTATATCTAGAAATAAATATCTATTACATGTAGAGAATGCTACTAATTGCTAGATGCTGGGAAGATTTTTTAAAGTAAAAAAAAAAATTGGTGTAAAAATTGTAGGTGTAGAACTCCAGGAATTTTTTTAAACTACTCTTACACAATCAGCACCCAGATGAAGAAACAGAACTTAATCAGCACTCCTAATACTACTTCTTCTTCCACCTCAGGGGTAGGTAACCCCTGTGTGTGTTCTAACAGCACGGAGCAGCTATGCCTATTTGGGAACTTCATATAAATCAAAACGTCCCGTATGTACTATCCCAGTTCCACTTCTTTCATTCGATAGTTGGTTGGTAAGATTTAGAAGCCAACTGTATCTAGTTGTAGGTCTTTCCTTCTTATTCCACCTTGAATAGACCTTTCTCTCTCTCTCTTTCTTTGTTTCTTTGTTTCTTTGATGTACTGATTTTAGAAAGAGGTTGAGAGAGAGAGAGAGAGAGAGATGGAGAGATCAAGCAATTTGTTGTCCTACTTATTCATGCATCCATTGGTTGATTCTTTTTTTAAATTTTTTAAAAGATTTTATTTATTTATCTTTAGAGGGGAAGGGAAGGAGAGAGGGAGAGAAATATCAATGTATGGTTGCCTCTTGTGTGTCCCCTGCTGGGAACTGGCCTGCAACCCAGGCATGTGCCCTGACTTGGAATCGAACCACGATCGTGTGGTTCGCAGGCCTGCGCTCAATCCACTGAGCTACACCAGCCAGGGCCCATTGGTTGATTCTTTTATGTGCCCTGACTGGATATCAACCTTGCAACCTTGGTGTATCAGGACCATGTTCTAACCAACTGGGCTACCTAGCTA
>NW_028097597.1:0-1166 GCF_014824575.4 Sturnira hondurensis | reverse complement strand
GGACTGGCCACCCACTGAGGACTGGAGGTGTGGGGAAGGATTACAACATGGTGACCTGACCCACAGAGATACCCACCCACTCTCCTGGTTTGTGTGTGGTTTGGACTCTCCCCCCCACTTCCCCTCTCTGACTTCCTCATCTCTGTGAGCAGGAGACCTTCTCTCCATCTGTCCCACCCAGGCCCCTGAGCACGTCTGCCTCCTCACTGCCCTGCTCTGTGAGGGTAGCCCTGCATCTGACACAGGTCACTCCGTCTCCATGTGCTGGGCAAAAGCACCATTTGCAGACAATTCACAGGTTTTAAGCTAAGACGAGGGGAAACATTATTGACTGATTGTTCGGAGCCAGTCCTGTTCCCTCTCCCTTTGCCCTCATTGCAGATAAGGGTGGAAGCTCAGCTGTCACGGGGGTTGTGAGGGTCAGCAGAGCCTGAGACCTGAGGAGGCTCCACCTCTGTCATTTCTGGGCCTTATTAAGACACTGGCATGAGAGACTTGTGGGAGGAAGGGCTACCCGGAAGCAGCACATGTATCCCCCAAGCCCTCAGGGGGCATCATTATCTACAGGGCATCCTGGGTTGAATGGCAGGTGAGCCCAGACTGAGGGGAGACAGGAAGGACGCTTCTTGTCCTGGACCCTGGACTCATCACACTCAGGAGTGAGGGTGGGAATCCCACCAGGGGCTGAGCCTGAGCCCTGGGCACTGAGGGCACCTCGGACCTGGTGGGAGTCCCGCCTCCCATGAAACTGCCTGGGGACCTGGGGCCACTTCTAAGCCCAAAAGGATCCACAGGGAACCGTGGCCATACACTTGCATTTCTTTCTAATGATGTAAATTCATGTAACATAGATCTGATCCTTTTAAAATACAGAATTTATGAAAATGTAGTCAACACACAGTGTCTCAACCACAGCTTTTACGTCGTTTTAATAAGGAATTTGTATGACCCTGCCTCCAAATTCCACAAAGCCTTCAGGCTCCCATCTCTGCTCCTCGTCAGCCCCCGACCAGCCCACCTGACTCCCGTCTCTGTGGGTGTCTCCTCCTGGACACTTCCCACAAACGCAGTCACAGAAGACGTGATCTTTTCTGTGTGGCTCCTGTCACTCAGTTGCAGACAGTTGACGTTCCCCCACCAGGTAGCAGGTGTCGGTACTTTGTTTT
>NW_028097596.1:0-1660 GCF_014824575.4 Sturnira hondurensis | reverse complement strand
CAGGTGAAGCAGGTCAGGAGGCCGCCCTGGCGCCGGGGCTTTGGGTTTAGAAGGAGAGGTTTCTGTGGGGACCACTTGAGAGGCAGCTCCCGAGAGACGGCCTGCGAAGGCTGAGTATCCCCGGGAGCAGAGGGGGCAGTGGGGGGGCTCGTCCCCGAGCTGTGCCCGCCCTGCCCGCTGCCCTTGGGTGTCCGACGGACCTCCCAGAGCTCTGGGCTCGGGGCCGCTGCCACTTCTCCTTCTGCTTCTTCATTGAAAAGAGAAAACCACATCCCTGAGCTTTCATGGCTACAGATCCCCTGACCCTCGACTGTGGGCTAATCTGTGGGGAAAAGCATAGACTTCTTGGAGGGTTTTTCCCCTCTGGTCATCCTCTGTGATCTTGGGACCAGGAAGAAACCTGTGCTCAGCCGACTGCGGGGAAATGCGTCCTTGCTCAGCCTTCATGCTCCCCCCCGCCCTCTGGTTACCTATTTATAACATTCACTTTCAAGAGTAATGGATGCTCGATTCCCCGAAGGCTGTCAAGCAGGTTGTACGTGTGATGGAGATGCGTCTAAGGTGACCGAGGCCAACCAACCGCAGCCGACAGCACGGCATCGGCCTGGCCGGATGAGAGACGCTAGTGGACAAGCACAGAGAAAGGTTCAGGGAGAAAGGAGCGTCACCCTGGATCCACAGGTGCCCCAAATCCTTCTGTGACCAATTCGCTCCACAAACCTTTGTCAAGGAATTTCTGTACACCAGACTCCGTCCTAGGCCCTGGGTTTGCCAGAAGGGCGGGGTCCCTATACACACGGAGCCTCATCCCGGAGGCAGAGACAGGAAATGGACAATGAAACCGATCACTGATACAACTTCAGATGCTACCACGTGGTGAGGGGCTCGGGGCTGGCTCTCACAAGAGATATCTGAGTTGAGATGTGAGTGAAGAGGAGGGAATGTACCAAGCAAAGACAAGTGGAAGGTGAGTGAACGGATCAAAGAAAATGTTGTCTATCTATATAGTGGACTGTTATTCGGCCTTAAAGAGGAAGGGAACTGAGAGGGACTGTGCTCAAGTTCATGTGACACGTGGGGCCCACCTGCAGGGGGAAAATGAGGGACTTTGAGCCCTAATTCCTGGGTTGAGAGATTCCCTTCTCTCGTAACCCCAGAGATGACAGCAAAGATGGCCCTCCCCAGGGCCCAGATAGTAAGTAAGTAGCTGAGCAGGAGGCAGACATTCTGTGCGGTGGAGGCGGGTCTGCCCCCAGCTGGGCGGAACAGCCTGCTAAGGCTTGTCCCTGAGCCCTCCCCAGAGCTGCATGCCTGTGACCTGAGGGGCTCGGCAGTGAGTCACCCCCAGGTGAGAAGGGGGAAAACACACTTTCCAGGGAGCAGCTGGTGCATATTCATGCCCGGTGAGCTCTGCCTCTCCGTGCTCTTTGCTGAGCAGAATCCCGCCCTTTGGACGTGGCGGCTGCTGCCGCGGTGCCTGCACACAAGTCCAAGCAGGGTGACAGTGTGCCGACCAGCCACACGGAGCCTGGCAGCGGATCCCAAGACAGTGCTGGCAGGAGAGCTGGGTCCTCCTCGAGGTTCCAAGGATTTGTAACTGTGGGGCCTCTCCATGTGCAAGTCCTTGTGCAGACAGACCCGGCTCCCCAGCATCTGGGAG
>NW_028097595.1:0-641 GCF_014824575.4 Sturnira hondurensis | reverse complement strand
TGGGAGAAGGCACAGTGTTTCCACCTATGCCTCCATCTTGGCGGAAGTGTGACCAAGATTTTTTTTTAAGTTTTCACTTTTGTTTGATAATGAAAAAAATAATCTTTTAAATAGAATTTTTCAACTTTTTAAAGCTTTTAACAATTCTAGTATGGGTGAATTATCCTGCATGATTGGTTCTATTATCCAAGACTCTAACTACCGTATTATGCCATGCCAATAGTAATACATACTATTTTGCCTGGATTTTTGAGGGACAAATAAGGATGTGCATCACACATGGGCAGTGCCTGAAATACCTTGTATCTGTTCTTGTGTTTTGTAATTATTTGTTACATAAAATTTCTTGTACCGTAATGTTCAAAAATAAATGCTAAAATTCTTTTAGAATACAAAACTATCTAAATATAAATAAATATGTAATTTAATTTTTAAAAATCAGCCCTGGCTGGTGTGGCTCAGTGGATTGAGCACAGGCCTGTGAACCAAAGGGTTGCTGGTTTGATTCCCAGTCAGGGCACATGCCCGAGTTGCAGGCCAGATGTCTGGTTGAGGGTTTGCAAGAGGCAACCACACGTCAATGTTTCTCTCTCTCTCTCTCTCCTTCCCTTCCCCTCTCTAAAAGTAAATTAATAAAATCT
>NW_028097594.1:0-1410 GCF_014824575.4 Sturnira hondurensis | reverse complement strand
AGCTCTTCTGGTAAAATGAACTCTTTGAACAGAAGGCCCACATTCTCATTTGTCAGCAGCAACCTGGGACCATTTCCATGGCCCTCTTTGGGGAGAACAAGTACTCTCCAATTTATCGGTATCCACCTGGCCACAGCACCTGCCTGGCCATTCTAGGCATTTTAGTTTATCATTCCTGATCTAGACATTCGAGGTTCTAGTTTTTGGGACATTTGACATTATTGCAAAAAGGTTTTCTCTGTAACATATTTTTGTTTCCTAGAATGTTCTGGTTCTATATCAACTCTAAACTTACAGTACATGAAATTCCTACCACCCATGAAAGGTCCTCAAGTAACACTAATGGGATGAATCATTGTCTTGTTCTAAGGAAGATGGTTTCAGTGGTTAGGCATTATCTAGAAAGAGAAGAGATACAGACTTGTCTGTAAAGTGGACCTGATACAAAATTGAACCTGACATATTTCCATAGAAGAATAACTCTACCCAATTACTAACTGATTCAAAAAGAATTCATTGAGCACCTAAAATGTAGCAGGAATAATATTAAGTATTGAGATAAGAGTAAAACACAAGGTCCGGCCTCAAGACAATTCCTTGATATCAGAGAGAGCCAAATGGGCCTCCTTACAGAAACGTGCAGTAGGTTGCTGCGTGCTAGATGGCTTACAAGCACAGTGAGGGTCAAATCTTTTGTGGCAGGGAAATGAAGGTGTTGAGAAAAGGCATCCTGAAAGACATGAAGATTGGGCTATGTGTTGAAAGGTCAAGATGACTAGGGAGAGGTCATTCCAGGCAGAGTGTCACCACTTCCTTTCAGAGGAGTGGTGGCTGCATAGCAATCATTATGGTGAGACTGTGGAGTGAATGAGAAGTCAGGAAGTGAAGCACAGATGAAACCAAGTCTTTGAAGAAGTAGCTGTGGTTGGGAGAAGATAACCAATGGAATAACAGAGGATTAAGAGAGATTGGGGTTTTGTTTTGGTTTTGTTTGAAAACAGGGGAAAAGAGCTGCATACCTGGCAGGCCAGGTGGTGCTGGGAGGAGAGACAGGAGGGAGGAAGGGGGTTTGGGAAGTAGCTTCTGGTCCATGGAACAGAGGGCTTTGCCAAACCTCCAAGTTCCCCAGCCCCCCTCCTGCCCACGCCTCCCCGCTACGGAGCTCTACAAGAGGAAGTTCACCAAGTGCTGGAGCAGAGGTGACAAAATTCAAAATGAGTCTACCTAGCCTTGGCTTGACTCCAAGGCTCCACCCCAGAAGCAGCACGATGCACAGGTACACTCCCTCTGAGATGCAGTGCCATATCAGGAGGTAAGACTGTCATTTGTTTCCTTTCTGATTTTATTCTTGTTATTGCTATTATTATTGTTGTTGTTAATTTTGTATTCCCTGGATTTAAAGCCTGCACC
>NW_028097593.1:0-521 GCF_014824575.4 Sturnira hondurensis | reverse complement strand
AAATCTACATTATTCTAAACAGTGGGGTAATGGCCTTTGCATAGAGAAATTAATGGAACAGAATACAAAATCCAATAATGAATGCAAAGTCTGGTGGAAATTTTCTGTGACACAGATCTCTCCTTAGATCTGTGGGAAAGTATTTGTAATATAATAAAAGATACTGGACCAACTGAATAGGAAAAATGTTGGCCCTCCTACATTACATCCTCTGCAAAAATCAATTCCTTGATTGATTTTAGTAGCCACTTGTAACTAATATAAAACACTGAGAGCTATTTAAAACATGAAAAAGGATCTAAAGTGAAAGAATGCAGAAAATGTAGGGAACTGTGTCTCATGTGTGGAAATGTAGCTCAGCACTCACGTGGAAAACCCGTGGGGAGCAAGTGGCACGCAGGAACACGCCCACAGAGAGGTTTTCCTGTGGGGAGTCAGGCCTGCATTGCACCTACACTGCTATTAGACCTTCTTTTGCTAAAACTCCCTCACCCTGAATTGAGGCCAGAAGGGCTTACTGC
>NW_028097592.1:0-1859 GCF_014824575.4 Sturnira hondurensis | reverse complement strand
GGGGTCGTCCTGTGCATTGTAGGGTGTGGAGCACCATCCCTGGTCTCTACCCACCAGATACCAGTAGCCCTCCCTACTCCCACTTCCATCTTGGTCATCAAAAACGTCTCCAGGTGTTGCCCAATGTCCCTTGGGGAACCGTCTGTCACCCTTGAGCGTTACTGCTTCTGTCTCACAGCAAAGGGAGAAAAACTGTACGAGATGGCAAACAGCAGAGAAACCTCTCATGGTCTACCAGGTAGTATCAAGACAAGGAGAACAATTAGAACGAATTGTGCTTCTATTTCATTTTCCATTTCAGAGCCAATTGCTTCTTTGTTTAACTAAGAGGTTCTAATTTACTAGTTGAATAAGGCTGGAGAAGAGAACTAGAAGCAGAAAGACTAGTGAATGAATTTACTAATTCCTCTTTCCAGCCAGTGACCTTGGTTGGTATTTCTTAGCAGTGATATATCTCAAGTACTACTTATCTTTTTACGTCTGATAAGTCATATTTTGTGTATTAATACCTGTTATATTTTGTGATATAATGCCTTGTTTTCCACCAAATCTCCAAGTGATTTGTTCACTTGTCTCCAAGTGAACTCTATGAAGTTGAAATGTTTTTATGTGATTTGAATTTTTATCCAAGTTTTTATTCATTTCTGCATCAAAAGGGCTGTGTTTCTGTCTCTATGACTCTCAGAATGTGCATGCATCTTAGAACTGACCACTGACTTCAGAGAACATGGAAGAGGAGACTAAGGAGTTGTTTTTATCTTCCTTTTTTTTTAAGATTTTATTTATTTATTTATCTTTAGAGGAGAAGGAGAGAGGGAGAGAAACATCAATGTATGGTTGCCTTTCGTACGTCCCCTGCTGGGAGTTAGCCTGCAGGGAACCGGCCCGCAACCCAGCCCTGACTGGGAATCGAACAGCGATCGTGTGGTTTGGAGGCCCGCGCTCAATCCACTGAGCTACACCAGCCAGGGCTTTTATCTTCCTTTTTGAGAAACAATTTGTCTTGTCTAGAGAGAGAAGAGTGGAACTGAATTTTCCCAGCCTAGAATATAAAGTGAATGTGCTGCCCAGTGCCTGCAGACCCTGCCCAGCCATCAGGGTTGGTTCACTGCCTAGTCTTCTAAGGGGCTCCTGGACATACTTGCTAAGAAAAACTGTTTTTTCTCATATGCTTGCTCCTACAGCGACCTTGAAGACTGCCTGACATGGTGAAGTGAGGATGTATGTCCCCCTTTAATCTGGCCCCTCTATTTGGCTGTGAGCATGGACCCATTCATATGTATCCCTATAATTCCTAGTATTTGTTACATTACTTGGTTCATACTAGTTGCCAAATAAAACTCAGTTTAGTTTGAATTGGTTAAATAATTGAACCCTTTCCTCTCAACCTTTTGGCTGTTTGAGAAATATGTATTACTTATTCCTTTTGGAGTTGATACATTTGGGACATTCCTTCTATGCCCAGAGAAAAACATTGCTGTTATATTCAGTGAAAAATGACTTTCACCGCCACCATCATCATCGCTTTTTTAAAAAATATGTTTTAAAAGATTTTATTTATTTATCTTTAGAGGGGAAGGTGAGAGGGAGAGAAACATCAATGTATGGTTGCCTTTCGAGTGTCCCCTGCTGGGAACTGGCCTGCTGGGAACTGGCCTGCAGGGAACCGGCCTGCAACCCTGCATGTGCCCTGACTGGGACTCGAACGGTGATCCTCTGGTTCACAGGCTTGTGCTCAATCCACTGAGCTACACCAGCCAGGGCCCATCATCATCACTCTTAATAATTGCCTCTCTTATGCCAGACATTCTACACATAATCTCATCTGGTATATTGCAAAGTAGGCATTCTTAGGCCCA
>NW_028097591.1:0-1582 GCF_014824575.4 Sturnira hondurensis | reverse complement strand
TGGCTCACGGTCGGAGGGTTAGTTTTTCCCCGGGAGAAAGTTTACACATCACTCTCTATTTCTCTTCGGCCTCAGACCTGCTGCTAAAATACCCTATTATTCATAGGGCCCCGTCCTCTGGGAAAGAACTTTAGGAAGCAGGCTGCCTACCGTTTATTTTCATGGGGACGGCAGACGGATCAGGGCTGCCGGTCCCGGTTGCCTATCTGGACCCTCCGGCCGCAGACGGAGCCCCGGGAACCAGAGGGCCCGACCAGCAAGGCCAGAGGGAGAGAGGCCCCACCTCCAGGGAGCAATCACCCAGGGAGGGGCAGGAAGGCAACAAAACGGGCAAACGCATCACAGCCACCAAACTCCGTGGGCTGGGCCGCCTGGTCTCTGGTCCTCCGTGACGGCAGCCCTGGCGCATGGAGGTCCTGGATCATAGGAGTCCCCCCGCGTCGGCTTGTGAGTTGTCAAATGAGTCCAGCCTTTGCCCAAACGGCCAGATGTCAGATGTGCTTGGAGGGACACAAACCTGGGTCTGTGGGGGAAGTGGCGTGGCCGGGGGTGAGGCAGGCTTCTTAGGAACCTGCGGGAGTTCGCCAGCGCAGTGGGTGCTGGGGGGGGTGGTGCTGGAGGGCTGGGGGGCGAGGTGCAGGGAGACAGTGACTCAGCCAGGGAGCAGAGCGGCAGGGGTCTGTCTGGGGACTGCAGGGCTTCGGGGTTTTAGAGGAAGAGGCAAAGGCGGGTGTTGTGGGGGGCTGAGCAACAGCCAGAGCCGGGGCCTGGGTTGAGTGATGTTCCTCAGATTCACAGACTGAAGCCCTCACCCCACAAGCCTCCGAGTGGGACCTCACTGGGAGCTGAGGGGCCCTTGGCTACAGGGGGGATCGAGGGAACGTGAGGTCGTCAGGATGGCCCGGGAGCAGCGTGGCTGATGTCTTTGCGAAGGGCGCGGGGACCGACACTCACGGAGAGAAGCTGACCTACAAGCCCCTCGGTGTGGGGGGGGGGGTGCACCCTCTGCAGGAACAGCCCTGACTACGCCAGATTCTGGGCGCCCAGGCTCCAGCCTGTGAGCCAACGATTCCTGCCGCCTGAGCCTCCCTCCCGGTCTGTGGCCCTTCCTACAGGCAGCCCCGGCCTAGGGAGGCGGCCACATCTCAGCTGCCCCCTTGGCTGCTACGGGGCGGCGGTATCTTCCCCTTGCACGGTAGGGGGGGCACTGGGGAAGGTGCTACATGGTTGGGGCACGCACATGCTCCGTGTGTGGGGGGGGAGGGATGGGCCTGTGGGCAGATTCCAGGGAAGGGCGCCCTGAGGAGGCTGCGGGGTCCGCCCAGAGGAGTCACACTACCTGCCCCCGGCTGAGGGTGCTCATATCACAGAAGTCACCAGGGTCAGCCAGGGTCCTGCGTGAAGTGTCACCAGATAACCACGGGGCTGGGCCCTCGGCAGGTGCACCGCCCCTCGGCCACGGGCTGGCTCTGTGACCTTGGGCAAGGCGGCGGACCACTGGGGTCTGTCTTGGTTCTCTGCCTAACAACCCGCCACATCTGTAACACACGAGCTTGAGCCGCCATCTCCCTTTTCCTACTGA
>NW_028097590.1:0-927 GCF_014824575.4 Sturnira hondurensis | reverse complement strand
GATTACGGCTTTCGGAAAGCAACTCGCAGAACCTCTTTTATCCGAGGTCGCATAGGCTCAGGGAAGCTTTGCTGAAAGATTATCCAAGGCGCCACCCTTGCTCCAGACAAAAGTGGCCATTTTTTCATGTTCTACTGCCTCTGAAACGAGGACACAACACCCATCCGGGCCCCTCGCAGTGCAGCTGGCCAGGGGGACACACAGGGGCCCGGCGTCGGGGGAGGGGCCTGGCGTCGGGGGAGGGGCCTGTCTCCTGAAGGAGCCCTTTCTTTACGAGAAGCCAGGCCAAGGAGAAAAGAGTGGAGCGCACTGAGAATGCACAGGCCCCATGAGGAGTGCCGCGTGCGCCTGCACTCGGGCAGCCCCCAGCGGCCGCGCCTGCCCTCTGGACCCGAGGGCAGAGACCAGAGAGGCTCAGTGCCTGTCCCCCCAGCCCCGGTCAAGGGCCGCAGAGCGCCCGGCGGGGCCGCAGGGCTCACTAGGGCTGTGTGGCGGCGGCACCCTTCCTGCGCCGCACTGCATGCGCGGGGGAAACAGTCAAGGCAGCAGCGTCTGCAGGCCCTGAAGAAGGGCTGTCACCCGGGTGCTGCGGCGGCGCCACAGGGGGCACCAGCCTTCCGGCGCGAGAGAAGGGGACAGAGCCTGCTGGACAGAGAGCGGGAGCTGGGGGACAGGCACAGAGCCGCACCTAATTTCTCACTCAGTGTCACTGAGAGCTCGCCACGGTGGCCGTGGCCGTGGCCGCCCTTTAAACGGCTCACCGCCTGCCACGTGGCAGTTGAAGACACCTGGGAAAGAATTCACTTAAACCACTGAGCCTCAGAACCCGGCTAGGACGCAGAGAGCACCACCATTTTGGTGGCACCGGAGCTGTAGCCAGAACACCGAAGAGAAAAACAGCCTAGAGGGCTGTGCGGAGGGGCAAGA
>NW_028097589.1:0-707 GCF_014824575.4 Sturnira hondurensis | reverse complement strand
CCTTTTGTGCTGAGGTTCCTGGCGTAAGAGCTTGGGCTTCTATTACCTTGTCTGTAGTGGCCACCGCATACCCGGCTCGTCGACAGCTATTGTCTATGAAGCTGCTCCCGTCCGTATATAGTTCCCAGTCTGGTGACGCCAGCGGCTGGTCTGTTAGATCTGGCCTGCTAGAATAAACTTGGTCAATTATTTCTAAGCATTTATGCTCAAGGGTAGGGTCCCCCTCCATATCTGGGAGTAGGGTGGCTGGGTTCAGGGTGGTGGTGGTCTGCAAAGTAACATTAGGATTGTCCAGCAAAATGGCCTGGTATTTTCCCATACGCCCTGCTGTCAGCCAATATCCTCCTCTCTGTTCTAGCAGGGTCAGAACCTGATGTGGCACCAACACTGTAGTAGGTTGTCCCAAGGTAAACTTCTCGGCTTCCTGTAAGATGTCACAGGTGGCTGCTACTGCTCGGAGGCACGGTGGCCATCCTTTTGTTGTGTGATCTAGCTTCTTTGAGAGATAGGCTATGGGTCGGGGGACATTTCCCAAGGTCTGGGTCAGCACCCCCAGTCCTATCCCCTGCCTTTCATGAATGTACAATTTGAAAGGCTTCTGTAAGTCTGGCAGTCCTAATGCAGGGGCTGAAGCCAGTTTCTCCTTCAGAGTATTAAATGCCACTTGACAATCCCCTGTCCATTCTAGGGGTTCAGAGTCCAGTCCT
>NW_028097588.1:0-621 GCF_014824575.4 Sturnira hondurensis | reverse complement strand
ATTGTTTTTTGATCCACTGGTTTACTGGTGGGCATTTAGGTTTCTTCCTGTGTTTGGCTATTGTAAATTCCCTTGCTATGAACATTTGAGAAAATATATATGGCAATGATAACTTGAACAAAGGTTCAATCTTCAAAGTACATAAAGAACTCACATGACTCCTCTCCAGGACAACACACACCCTAATTAAAAAATAGGCAAAGGACTTAAGTAAACCATTTTTCTAAACAACACAGTTATTTATACCTTGGACAAATTCAGAACAATTTTGCACTTACTCTAAAGGCATACTTTAAATGACAGTTCTATTCTATAATATTATGAAGTGTTTGGAGGCACTGATGAACACAAAAGTGAAAATTTCCACATAATCTTACAATAATTTACTTACGTTGATTAACAGCTTTTGGTATCACAGTGCACATCAGAACAAGGCAGATGACCCCTAGTATCGCAGCAATGAGCTTCTCTGGAGGTGATGGGGATGCTGCAGGGAGGGAAATGGAGACACTGGGAAAGGGGGGTTGAAGACAATTGTTTGGACAGTTTACACATAGAGAATCATATCCGTAAACTTGATTGGATATGATCAAAGCCATATCTACCACTGTAATCTTCCTC
>NW_028097587.1:0-590 GCF_014824575.4 Sturnira hondurensis | reverse complement strand
GGTTGGGGAAGTTGTCTTTGATCTTGACACGTCCCACAACATTGAAAATGCAGCGCTTCCTGAAAAAAGTGTCAGTACCCATCCTTGGGTACCTGGCACAGAAGAGGTGTTCTTGAACCTAGGTTGTGTGAAAAGATCATGATGTTTTTCTTTGTAGACTCAGAGTCTTAAAACCTGTAGTAAGTGTATTAGTTTTTTTTTCCCCTGTTGCAACAAATCCACAAACTTAGAGACTTAAGGCAACACAAGTTTATTAACTGAACAGTCCTAGAGGCCGAAAGTTATCAAGGTATCAGCAAAACTGTTGGTTCTGCAGGTTCCAGGGGAGAATCTGCTTGCTCGCCTTGTCCATCTTCTGGAGGCTGCCCGTGCTCCTTGGCTCGTGGCCCTGTCCTTTTTTTTTTTTTTTTTTACAAAGCCAGCAGTGTAGCATCTTCTAGTCTCTCTGCTTCTGACCCTGCTGCCTCCCTTGATTTTAGTTCGGCCCACCCGTATAATCCTGGATAATCTCCCCATTTTAAGATCCTTGATGTAATCGCATCTACAAGTCCCTTTTGCTGTATAAAATCACCTATTCTCATGTTCCAGGA
>NW_028097586.1:0-840 GCF_014824575.4 Sturnira hondurensis | reverse complement strand
ATGTCTCATATCCTTGGAACATTAGCCCGAGGACAATGGTGTCCTCATAACCATCATTTTCTTGGAACATGACGCATATGCCAAGATCTTGTTATCTCCTTCAAGGCTGAGAACCAGAAGGTCCCGAAAATGTCAAGATACCCGCCTGCTCCAGGGACCAGAAACTAAGTTCCTCCACCATTTTCACAGTGGAGGACTCTGTCCTTGGTCCCCTGTGGCCTGGCGGGCTCCCACATTTTGCCAAATTCATTTATTAGTTCGAGCAGTTTTTTGGTAGAGTCTATAGGATTTTCCATGTACACTATCATGTCATCTGCAAACAATGACAGTTTTGTTTCCTCCTTTCCGATTTGGATGCCTTTTATTTCCTTTTCTTGTCTGATTTCTTTGGCTAGAACTTCCAATACTATATTAAATAGAAGTGGTGAAAGTGGACAACCTTGTCTTGTTCCTGATCTTAGTGGAAAAGCTTTCAGTTTTTGCCCATTCAGTATGATGTTGGCTGTAGGTCTTTCATATATGGCCTTTATTATATTAAGGAATGCTCCCTCTATTCCCACTTTGCTGAGTACCTTTATCATAAATGGTTGCTGTACCTTATCAAAAGCTTTTTCTGCATCTATTGATATGACCATGTGGTTTTTGTCTTTGCTTTTGTTTATGTGGTGTATTACATTTACTGATTTGCGCGGATATTGAACCATCCTTGCATTCCTGGGATGAATACCACTTGGTCGTGGTGTATGATCTTTTTGATGTATTGTTGGATGCGATTTGCCAATATTTTTTTGAGGATTTTAGCATCTATGTTCATCAGCGATATTGGCCTAAAGTTTTCTT
>NW_028097585.1:0-614 GCF_014824575.4 Sturnira hondurensis | reverse complement strand
AAGTGCTTCTCAGATAAGGTCAAGTTCAAGGAGTTCATCATCACCAAGCCCTAATTTTATGAAATGTTAAAGGAACTTACCTAAGAAAAAAGAGGATAAAAACATGTACAGTAAAGTGATAGCAAACTCACACCTATCAACAAGTGAACTCAAAGAAAAACAAAAACCAACTAAGCAAGCAACTAGAATAGGAACATAATCACAGAAATGGAGATCACATAGAGGGTTATAAGCAGGAGACGAACAGAGGAGAATGGGGAAAAAGATACAGAGAATAAGAAGCAGAAATGGTAGGTACACAATAGACAAGGGGAGGGTAAGAATAGTATAAGAAATGGAGAACCAAAGACCTTATAGATACAACCCTTGGACATGAACTAAGATGGGGGGGATGCTGGTGGGAGGGTTGATGTAGGGGTGGAGGGGAATAAAGGGGAGAAAAAGTTAAAGGGAAAACTGTAATAGCATAATCAATAAAATATATTCAAATAAAAGAAATTAGCCTACCAGAAGGACTCCTTTTGTTTAATAGGGCACAAATTCATAATCACAGTCTAGCTGCAATTGTTTTTTTTAAATATATTTTATTGATTATACCATTACAGTTGTTCTAT
>NW_028097584.1:0-513 GCF_014824575.4 Sturnira hondurensis | reverse complement strand
ATATAGAATCTAATGAACTTGTGACATAGGGACATAAACTAAAGGGGGGAATGGAGGGGGGTGTACAGGGTGGAGGGGAATGAAGGGGGGAATAGGACAACTCTAATGGCATAATCAATAAAATATATTTTAAAAAAGAAATAATGTGTGTTCTGCTTTTCTTGTGTAACATGCTCTAGAAACATCAAATAGACTAAGTTGTTGAATAGTCTAGACTGGATCTTTTATAGCATTGCTAATTTTCTGACTACTTGTTAAATTTGATATTAATGAAAGAGTGTTAGATTTCTAACTATGCTATGGATTTGTTTTTCAGTTCTGTTATGTTTTCCTTTATGTACTTTGAAGCTGTGTTATTGAGTGTGTGCCCATTTAATATTTTCACATGTCTGGTGAATTAACCCTTTTATAAGTTCACTGTTGGTGGGATTGCAGACTGGTACAACCACTATGGAAAGCACTATGGAATTTTCTAAGAAAACTAAAAATGGATGTGCCTTTTGACCCAGCAAT
>NW_028097583.1:0-706 GCF_014824575.4 Sturnira hondurensis | reverse complement strand
TGGTGGACAGAGTGACCCTGAGTTTACCAGCTGGTTGGAAGGACCCACTAAAGAAAGACCCAGCTACAATGAAAACCCAAAGATAAACACAGGGCCAAATTAAATGACAACCCAAGCCCAGTGAGCTTGGACAATGACGGAGATTGCACCACTGAATCTCACAGGCATTCTACCACAGAAGTTCACACCATAACACCAGGGAGCCAGAACAGATCAATTTAGGAAGGTGAGGATAGTGAGAAGAGTCTCACAAACAATGGGAAGGCAAAGAAACAATCCCCAAATGAAAGGAAAGGAAGAAGCTTCAGAAAGAATGTTAAATGAAATAGAGAGAACTCAATGATCAGATGTTGAGTTCAATGTATTGATTATCAGGAAGCTCAATGAGCTCACATTGAATTACCAGAAACTACAAGAAACTCACTACAAATTATATCAGTATGAAAAAGAAAATAGAAAGTATCAACCAGGGCCAAGAGGAATAGAGGAATACAATTTCTGAACTGAAGAATAGAGTAGAAGGAATCAAAAGCAGGACTGATGAAGCAGAAGATTGGACCAGTGAGGAAGTTCACAAAGTAAATAAAACACACCCTGAAAGAGCAAGAAAGGGAAAAGGGGCTCAGAAAGAATGAAGAGGGATTAAGAGAAATACAAGACAATATGAAACATAATAATATTCAAATGATAGGGATACCAGAAAGAG
>NW_028097582.1:0-887 GCF_014824575.4 Sturnira hondurensis | reverse complement strand
CATGTTTGCTACTTGGATTGTTTAGGAATAATTCTTTATTCCTAAATAATATATTTCAGTTGTTCATCATCTTTTATAAGGTGTATGCAAAATCTTTTCCAAAACCTGTCACACAATTTTAACTATAAATTTCCTCTATTTTATTTTATTTTTTTAAATTTAGTTCTTGTTCATGAATTTGTCTTTTTCTCCACTGAGATATGTCAGTTTTTGCTTATGCATTTTCATGCTGTTTTATGAAGACATACTGATTTACTGTCATGATCTGCTACTGCTGTGTTCCTCCTTTTTGATTAATTATGTATGTTTTGATATTCCTTTACCCCTGTACTAACTTATTAATCATTCATTATTATTATTTTGTCATTCTTTTTATTATTATTATTTTGTCATTCTTTTCTGTTCCGTATGCAGAGATGACTTCTTAGTTTCTTTTTAAATTTTTAAACAATTTTTTTAATGCTGGCTTTTCTTGGCTTCAAGCTGATTGTGGGCATGTCTTCCCAACTCACATTCAATGACATCATGCTGGTTGACTGTAATCATCCGTGATCAGAATAAGTATACTATGAAAATTCACATGTGCTACAAAGAGAAAGTTCAACCAAGGAGAGACAAACTTTTAAAAAATACATTTAAAGCACTCTACTTCTTTTAAAAAAATTATTTATTTCTAGAGAGAGGTGAATGGAGGGAGGACTATCAGTGTGTGGTTGCCTCTCACGTGGCCCCCACTTGGGACTGGCCCACATCCCAGGCATGTGCCCTGACTGGGAATCAAACACTTCAGGTCTCAGCCCACACTCAATCCACTGAGCTATACCAGCCAGAGCCTAAAGTACTCTACTTTGTTTAAAATGTGGGGATATTTCTAGCAATGGGTCCTG
>NW_028097581.1:0-596 GCF_014824575.4 Sturnira hondurensis | reverse complement strand
GCCACCTCCCGTTTGGTCCAGACAACATCCCGACTGCATCCCTGCTTCTGCCTGGGTCTCTGGGTCACATGGGAAGAGAAACAGTTGTCTCGGGCTGCACATTAAACACACAAACACTAACGAAAACTGATGGGCAAAACAAAGGTTTTAAGTAAATGCACAATTTTTTATGTTGGGCCGCCTTCATAACCAACCTGGGCCATATATGGCCCGTGGCCCTCGGGCTGGATGCTCCTGCATTTACCTGTTGCTGAGCCCAGGGGGCGGAGCCCGGAGCTGCAGAGAATTGGCCTCAGGCTGTGGCACCTGATGGAACTTGTCCTGCTGGGTTTCCAACTCCTGTAGGGGTCCGAGACCGCTTCATCTCTTACGGTCTCTCTGTGTTGGGACCGCAGTGTCCTGGAAGCGGACACCCGGCTTCCTGGGGCGCTGGCACCCTAGGCGGATCACGCCTGGCATCTCGCCCCTGCCTGATTAGGTGATTCAGCGATGAGATCTGAGACTTTCGAGCTGATGATATTTGACACGAGAGCGGGGACGCAGAGTTGGTGCTGTGGTGGGTGGAGATTTGGAGGGGGGATTCGGAGTGGGGTGAG
>NW_028097580.1:0-549 GCF_014824575.4 Sturnira hondurensis | reverse complement strand
TCAGAACCAAAAGGGCCCAGTTTGCTTGTGGGAAGTGGGGGAAGTGACTGAATTCCAGCAGAGAGTGGAGCAGGTGCCATTGTTCCCTCTCGGACCCCGTCCCCACATAAAGCCTCACAACCCAGACACTGGGTTGCCCCACCCTGGTGAACACCAAGGCTTCACCCCTCATACACAACAGGTGCCTCAAGATTAAAAAAATGGCCCACACAAAAGAGCAGATCAAAGCTCCAGAAAAAATACAACTAAGTGACAAAGAGATAGCCAACCTATCAGATGCACAGTTCAAAACACTGGTAATCAGGATGCTCACAGAATTGGTTGAATTTCATCACAAAATAGGAGAAAAATGAAGGTCATGCTAAATGAAATAAAGGAAAATGAACAGGGAGCCTATAGTGATGAGAATGAAACTGGGACTCAAATCAATGGAGTGGACCAGAAGGAAGAAAGAAACAACTAAATAGAAAAGAATAAAGAAACAAGAATTCAAAAAAAAATGAGGAGAGGCTTAGGAACCTCTAGGACATCTTTTAAACATTCCAGTAT
>NW_028097579.1:0-2048 GCF_014824575.4 Sturnira hondurensis | reverse complement strand
CAGATATACCAGATCATGAGAAGAATGAATCTACTTACATTTTACATTTTTTACAAGTCTCGGTTCTTGTCTGTATTATTAGAAGTCTGCTGGATTTTCAGATTTTTTTCTGCATTTAATCTCTTATTCTGGCAGTGGTGTATGAAGAAACACACCACACAAATATGTACAAGGAGCATTTTAATTACCGTTTCAGATAAGGTGGGTATTCAGCTTTGATCATACACCGAAGCCACACACGTGGTAGCTCCTGAAAATCCCTTTGCAAAGTGGAACCTGAAACTCCACCATTGAGTGTTTCCTATTCTGTTACGTTACTTCCGTGGCTCTTGTACTGATGCAGGATTATTGGAAAGTGATGCATCGTCTCCCTAAGTGAGAGAGATCTCCCAGTGTTGGTGCATTTAATGAGACATCACAAAAATCACACTTGTTAACAGAACCACAGACCCCACTGGAAACGGTCATCAGCTCTGGGAAGCCCTCTGGCTGCCCTGGGGAGACACACGTTTGCCAAACCCTGGGTTTCCTCTGAGAGCTTCCATTCCATCCAGTCAGCAAGTGCTGTCAGGTGCCCACTGCCCGTTGACTTTCCTTGAGGGAGAAGCTCACGTTCATTGGAGAGAGTGTTGGCCAGGTCACCTCACCTCAGTCATCACAGCTTCTGTGTCTCTCATTGTCTTACGTGAACTTGCTGTTCCTTAAGGAAGAGGCTGACTCAGCCCTCACAGGTCACTTTCCTGGGCTCCTGACACTTGGGAATGGAGCAGGAGTGTGTTTGTGCACTTTCCCAGTCATTGTGGGAGATATTTTATTTTTTGTTCCCCATTTTCACTAAGGACAGTTAGAAAATTAATACATTTGTATAATTAATTCCATATATATCTTCCTTTTAATATTTTTATTTTAAATTACAGTTGATGTACAATATTACATTAGTTTCTGGTGTGTAACTCTTTGATTAGACACTTATATAACTTATAAAGTGATCCCTCCAATAAATCTAGAACACCTAACGCCATATGTAGTTATTACAACATTATTGACTCTGTTCCCTGTGCTGCACTTTCCTTCCTGGTGACTGTTCTGTGACGACCCGTGTGTACTTCTTAATCTCTTCTCCTTTTTCACCCAGCCCCCTAGTCCCTATCCCGTCTGACAACCGTCAGCCTGTTCCCTGTGTCTGTGAGTCTATTTCCGTTCTGCTTGGTTACTTTATTTTTTAGACTCCCCATGCAGGTGCAATCATCCGGCATCTGTCTCTCTCTGTCTGATTTGTTAAACTCAGCACCACAGCCTCCATCCTGTAGTTGCCAATGAGAGATTCCATTGTTCTACTGTGTGTGGCTTAGTCACATTTTGCTGGGTGTGTGCACCCCTTCTTTATCTCACCATCTGTTCACGGACACCTCGGCTGCTTCCCTGTCTGGCTTTTGTAAATAATGCTGCAATGAACACGGGTATGTGTGCGACGCATCGTTTTGGTTTAGTGATTTGGGTTCTTCAGATAAGTCCCCGGACGCGCGATTGCTGGGTCCTTCTGTGCGTCTTGTTATACAGGCTTCGTTTTCAGGTCTGTCTGTCTGTCTGGTATAAGTATTGCTATGCCACCTTTTTTTGTTGTTTAGTTNTGCTTCCCTGTCTGGCTTTTGTAAATAATGCTGCAATGAACACGGGTATGTGTGCGACGCATCGTTTTGGTTTAGTGATTTGGGTTCTTCAGATAAGTCCCCGGACGCGCGATTGCTGGGTCCTTCTGTGCGTCTTGTTATACAGGCTTCGTTTTCAGGTCTGTCTGTCTGTCTGGTGTAAGTATTGTTACCCCAGCTTTTTCTGGTTTAGTTGTTTCCATTTTCATGAAGTGTCTTTTTTCATCTCTTTACTTTTAGTCAGTGTGTCTTTGGATCTGAATTGAGTCTCTGGTAGACAGAGTATGTGAGGGTCTTGTTCTCTTATCTGTTCAGTTACCACATGTCTTTTGATTGGAGCAATTAAGTCATTTTCATTTAAAGTGATTTTGATAGGTGTGTGTTTATTGCCATTTTATA
>NW_028097578.1:0-1134 GCF_014824575.4 Sturnira hondurensis | reverse complement strand
GAATTAAGAAAAGGCTCTCAGGGCCCAGAGGAAAGGGGAACTCAAACCAGTGAAGAACTGAGCAGGCCCTGAAACAAATGAATAATCAGACTGAATTCTTCCCGCACAAGGTAAGCTTGGACATTGTCCTCTGACTCAATTGCCTTATCCCAGAAGAGGCCAGGGCCCTCAGGGAGCGCACAGGGAGAGCAGGTAGAGTGGGGAAGGAGGGGGGAGTACTTAACACAGGAAAGGAGGCCCTGGTACACGCTCACTTCGACGTTTTGTTCTGGTTTGACTCTGAAAATATTTGTTTGCAGACAGCCTGTCTCTGTGGCAGGGCCGCCCAATCAGAGCTGGACAAGTGAACCCACAGGGGCAGGTAAGATCCAGGCTCCCGCAGGGAACCAGTGACTTGATAAGCCTGGAATGTTGATATGCTAATTAGCAGCAGCCCCCTCCCTGACTTACCCACCGCCCAGTTGCAATGCGACGCCAAGGTGGAGTGGCTGGGAGACGCAGCAGTTCCGTGGGGCAGAGGTTTAGGTTGCGTTGGTGAAGAGGAGGGAGGAGAATAAGATAGGGCTCAGGGTTGGCCCACATTGCTTCAATTTGTGGAGGCTTTCATTTCTGGAACGAGATTCCATTCACATATTGAGTCCAGAAGCCAAACCCCCTTGCTAGGCCTCTAGCAAGATGTGTTTTAGATCTTCAGCAATGATTGATAATATTACATATATTCATTTTATGGAGTAGAACACCTCACATATGTTACACAATTTGAGACAGGAAACAACTCTGTGAGGTGGGTGACTTGGCTGAGGTCACACACATGGTTGGTTAATGGGCAAAGCTAGTATGGAAGTCCCTGTCTGCCGAGTGTCAAAACAACTGCTTTATTGTTTTTTCACCCAGAGAGAGGGAACGCTACACCTGCCTTGTGGTTGTGAGAATGCAGTGAGAAAATCTACACAACATGGCCAGGAGAGCCCCCTTAGTTCCTGCAGCCAAGGGTGACCAACCCCTGACAAAGCACAGTACAGAGAACTTGGCCTGGTCCTGGGCCACTGCTGGCCCGTGCACGTCTCTGTCCTTGTCCCTGTCTCTGTCTCTCTCTCTCTTTCCTCCCCCGTCACTTTCTCTCTCACATACACT
>NW_028097577.1:0-501 GCF_014824575.4 Sturnira hondurensis | reverse complement strand
TCCTTTCTCTTTTTTTTTTTTTTGATGAACCTGCTTAAAGGCTTGTTGATTTTGTTTATCTTTTCAAAGAACCAGCTCCTGGATTTATTGATCCTTAGAATTGTGCTTTTATCTCTATGTCATTTAATTCTGTTCTGATCTTGGTTATTTCCTTCCTTCTACTAACTCTGGACTGTATTTTGTGTTGTTCCTCAAGTTCTTGTAGGCATAGGGTTAGATTGTTTGTTTGAAAAGTTATCTTTAGATATCTTTTTTAGATAGGCCTGTATTCCTATGAACTTCCCTCTCAAGACTACCTTTGCTGTGTCCCATAAATTTTGAGTTGTCATGAGTTCGTTTTCATTTGTTTTCATGAAATTTTTTATTTCTTCTTTGATTTCCTTCTTGATTCATTCATTGTTTAATAGCAAGCTATTTAATCTTCATGATTTTGAGTGTTTTTTTTTTTTCCTTTAGGTTGGTTTCTAGTTCCAGTCCTTTGGGGTAGGAGAAAATGCTTGG
>NW_028097576.1:0-1075 GCF_014824575.4 Sturnira hondurensis | reverse complement strand
TCCTTGGAAATCATATTGTTAATTTCAAAGCAAAGAAATAGGGGGAAACTTCCGATTGCATGCGAACTATTTTAGAACTCTTGAAAAAATAAAATATAAGAATTATATGAAAATGTTAAGAATTGCAACCTTCCGGAAATGGGTGTGTGCTATCAGCTGTACTGTTTACTCTTTCTCATTTGGGTGTATTCAAAATATGTTAGAAAATGAAAATTTGAAATAAAAGCAAAAACCATATTCTTGGCCTCAAATATTTATTATTGTTTTAAATTTATGAAGAAAGAAAGAAGTCTGCATCCATTGTTGTATATCTCACGTAGAAATTAAATTAATAATAAAAGTCTCCTCAGAAACCCTGTTGAAGGTCAGATGGTTTCACTGGTGAATTCTTTCTATTTCAGAGAATAATAGAAACACCTGCAATTTTTTTCTGCAATATCTCAAAACAAAAACATAATGTCATCAGCAGGGAGAACTACAGGCCAGCATTTCTCACTAAGACATGCACAACATTAAGACATGTGTAAAACTCCCCAGAACTTGTGACCAAATTGACCGTAGCCATGTATGAAATAGGCAAGGTGTCAGGACCAAGGGAGTTCCACGTGAGGATGGAAGAAAAACTCACCATCAGGAAACCACACTAATACACACCACACACAAAAATAAACTCAGAATGGATGAAACACTTAAATATAAATCGCCACTCCATGAAAGTCCTAGAGGAGAACATAGGCAGGAAAACCTCAGGTATCACAAGCAGCAGCATCGTCACTGACAAGTCCCCTAGAGCAAGGCACATAAAGGAAAGAATAAACAAATGCGATCTCATCAAATTAAAAAGCTTCTGCATAGATAAAGAAAGCATCAGCAAAATGAAAAAAAAAACAACTGTAAGGAAAATATATTTCTTAATGATAATTTAGACAAAGGTTATCTTCCTTAGATATAGGAAGAAGTCACAGGACTCCACACCAGGAGGACAAATGGTCCAATTAAAAAGTGGGCAAAGGCCTGAAAAGGCATTTTTCTAAGGAGGACATACAGAGGGCCTAGAGACATGTGAAAAGATGCT
>NW_028097575.1:0-1807 GCF_014824575.4 Sturnira hondurensis | reverse complement strand
CTGCTCATACCTGTTACGTATGAGGAGCAGAGCCCTAGGTGTTCACCAGGGCGGCGCAACTCAGTCGCTGGGTTGTGATGCTGTATGTGGGGGCGGGATCAAAGGAAATCAATGGCGGTCCCCTCTGCCGCCTCCTGCTGCTGGGGCCGCACAGTCCATCCCACCACATGCAAATGTGCAACCGCGGTCAGCCCACCGCCTTGCTCACTCACTGGGTTCACCCTCTGGGGCCCACGCAGTCTGTCTCACTGCTGACTCCTCTGCTGGTTTATCTGCATGCGCGAATGTGTGACTGCGGTCAGCCTACCCCGCACCCTCACTGGGTTCGTGCTGCTACCCCAGCTGCCTAGGAACTGGTACCCCAGCTGCCTGCGTGCCTGGGTCGGGGGATCTTTCCTGCCCAACCCTGCTCCGCTGCTGGCTTCGCCTCTCTTACAGGTCCCGGTTGAACAGTTCGTTGTTGTCGGACTTCCGTATGGTTCAATTTTTCTGTTCTTTGGCTGGGTCTTTCTTTACTAAACCTTTGTTGTATTCAAACTTGGTTGTGGGAGAAGGCACAGTCTTTCCACCTACACCTCCATCTTGGTGGAAGTCCTGGTTTTTTTTCAATAAATATTTGATTGTTGTTCTATTACTGATGTCCCAATTTTTCCCAATTGGCTCTCCTCCACCCCACCCATCATGTGCTCCCACAGACAAGCCCCATCCTGGTGTCCATGCCCGTGGGTCATTCATACATCTCCCTGACTTATGTCTCTCACTTATGTCTCACCCTTATGTCTCACACCCCTCCCCTCTGGTCACTGTCTGTTTCTTGTTCCATGCTTCTGGTTCTATGTGCTCATGTGTTTGCTTTGTTCATTTGGTTCCAATCATAAGTGAGATCATATGGTATTTGTCTTTCACTTCCTGGCTTATTTCACTTAGCATAATCCTCTCCAGTTCCATCCATGCCGTTGTGAATGGTAGGAGCTCCTTCTTTCTTTCTACTGTGAAGTATTCCATTGTGTAAATGTAACATAGTTTCTGGACCCACTTATTTGCTGATGGGCACTTANCCAGCACTTGGCTACTGTAAATAATGCTGCCATGAACATTGGGGTGCATAAGTCCTTTTGAATTGGTGTATCAGGATTCTTAGGATATAATCCTAGCAGTGGAATTGCTGGGTCAAAAGGCAGTTCCATTTGTAGTTTTCTAAGGAAATGCCATATTGTTTTCCACAGTGGCTGCACCAGTCTGCATTCCCACCAACAGTGCACTAGGGCTCCCTTTTCTCCACAGCCTCTCCAACATTTGTTGTTTGTTGTTTTGTTTATGATGGCCATTCTGACCAGTGTGAAGTGGTATCTCGTTGCAGTTTTGACTTGCATCTGTCTGATGGCTATTGATGCTGAGCATCTTTTCATATGTCTATGGGCCCTCTCTATGTCCTCCTTGGAGAAGTGAGTGTCCTCCTGTTGTTTCCCATACTGGCTCTGACTGTGCACATGCTCTCACACCTGCCACTCCTGTATCCTGTTCACTGTCCTCCTCACTTCTCTTCCCTCTCACCTTGTGTCTCTTCCCGCTTCTCCAGCCCTGATGACACTTTCAGAGGGCAGACACTGACCTGTCCATTCAGTCCTGACTCGTGGTAAGGGTGTCCCCGCTGTGTTCAATGGCCCAGGAAGGATGGGAATCCCTGTACGTCATCTGACCCTTCCATCCCCATGACGGACGGGGTGTAACCCCCATGGAGCACAGAGAAAATCGGAGACTTGAGGTGTTTAAAAATCATTGGAAGTCACAGACGTGGAGTGATAAA
>NW_028097574.1:0-992 GCF_014824575.4 Sturnira hondurensis | reverse complement strand
AAAAAGATTTTCCTTTCGCCAGCGAGTTATTTTGGGGCCCTTGCCGAAAGCAAGCTGGCTGGGGGAGTGTGGGAGTGTGGGTGTACTCCTTCCTCTGTTCCATCGGCCTCCGCGTCTACCCTCACGCAACACCGCCTCACTGTGTTCATTACGGCGCTTTTTCAACGTAGTTTTGGCACTTCTAAGTCCTCTGAATTTCTATACGAACTTCAGAATTAGCTTTTCTCTTTCTTTCCAAAAAGCCCGCTGGAATTTTGGTTGGCATTTTATTGGAACGAGAGCTTAATTTAGAGCAAATGGACACCTTCACCGATTGAGCCTTCTGATCCATGAAAATGGTATATCTCTCTACTTATTTGTGTCTTCTTTAATTCCTCTCAATAATGCTTATGGTTGTCAGGGTAAAAAGCTTGCACACCTTAGCCCTGGCTGGTGTAGCTCAGTGGATTGAGCATGGGCCTGTGAAGCAAAGGGTCGCTGGTTTGATTCCCAGTCAGGGCAAATGCCTGGGTTGCAGGCCAGGTCCCCCGTAGGGGACACATGAGAGGCAACCACTCTTTCTCCTTCCCTTCCCCCTCTCTAAAATAAATAAATAAGTAAATAAATAAATATTTTTAAAAACCTTGCATGTCTTTAATTAGACATGCAAGGTTTTTAAAACCTTTCTTTCCCACTCTTTCTCCTTCCCTTCCCCCTCTCTAAAATAAATAAATAAATAAATAAATAAATAAATATTTTTAAAAACCTTGCATGTCTTTAATTAGATTTACTCCTAAATATTTGATTTAAAAAATGCTGTTATAAAGAGTATCGTTTTATTTTTTTAGTAGGAGAAAGTTATTTCTTACCTCACCTGTGTACTTTCACATGTACAGTTCCTGACGCAGGGAATGCCTTTCTCAACCCATTGAGCTACACCAGCCCGGGTCAGGGAATGCCTTTTTCCTGGCCTGCCTGCCTGCTGCCTCTCCATCCAAGTACCACCGTCTGCA
>NW_028097573.1:0-2640 GCF_014824575.4 Sturnira hondurensis | reverse complement strand
TGTTTACTAGATTCTACATATGAGTGAAATTATTTGGTATTTGTCTCTCTCTGACTGGCTTATTTCACTTAGCATAATGTTGTCCAGATCCACCCATGCTGTTGCAAAGGGTAACATTTTCTTGTTTTTCATGGTGGAGTAGTATTCCATTCTGTAAATGACCCATAGTTGTTTTTTTTTTTAATTTTTAGATTATTTATTTATTTATCTTTAGAGGGGAAGGAGAGAGGGAGAGAAACATCAATGTATGGTTGCCTTTCGTGCATCCCCTGCTGGGAGTTGGCCTGCAGGGAACCAGCCTGCAACCCAGGCATGTGCCCTGACTGGGAATCGAACCTCGATCCTCTGGTTCGCAGGCTCGTGCTCAATCCACTGAGCTACGCCAGCCAGGGCCCCATAGTTGTTTTATCCACTCATCTATTGATAAACACTTGGGCTGCTTCCATGTGTTAGTGATCGTAAATAATGCTGCAGAGAATATAGGGGTACTTATGTTCTTTCAAATTAATGTTTTGGGTTCCTTTGGATATATTCCCAGAGGTGGGATCACGGAGTCAAAAGACAGATCCACTTTTAATTTTTTGAAGTATCTCCATACTGTTTTCCACAGTGGCTGCACCAATCTACATTACCACCATCGGTGCAAAAGGGTTGTCCTTCCTCCACATCCTCTCCAGCACTTGTTGTTTGTTGACTTATTGATGCTAACCATTCTGACGGGTGTGAGATGATATCTCATTGTGGTTTTAGTTTGTATTTGTCTGATGATTAGTGACATTGAGCATCTTTTCAAATGTCTATTTGTCACCTGTATGCCCTCTTTGGAGAAGTATCTATTCAGGTCCTTTGCCCATTTTGTAATTGGGTTGTTTGTTTTTTTGTTATTGAGATTTGTCAGTACTTTATAAATTTTGGCTATTAACCCCTTATTAGATGTATCAGCAAATACGTTCTCCCATACTGTGATTTGTCTTTATATTTTGTTGATTTCCTTTGCCATGCAAAAACATTTTAGTTTGATGTAGTCCCATTTGTTTATTTTTGTCTTTTGTTTCCCCTGCCTGGGGATATATATCCAATAAAAAATTATAATGAACAATGTACAAGATTTTGCTGCATATGTTTTCTTCTAGGATTTTTATGGTTTCTACCATTTAAGTCTTTGATCCATTTTGAATTTGTTCTTGTCTGTGGTGTGAGAAAGTGGTTTAGTTTCATTTTTCTGCATGTATCTGTCCATGTTTTCCAACACCATTTGTTGGACTTATTCCATAAAATATTAATTGACTATGAAGGTGTGGGTTTATTTCTGGGATTTCTATTCTGCTCCATTTATCTATGTGTCTGTTTTTATGCCACTACTAGGCTGTTTTGGTTACTATGGCCTTATAGTATAGTTTGATATTAGGTAGTACTATTCCTTCAACTTTGTTCTTCTTTCTCAGGATTGCTGCTCTAGGTGAGGTCTTTTGTGGTTCTATACAAATTTTTGAAATATTTGTTCTAGTTCTCTGAAATATGTCATTGGAATCTTAACAGGAATTCATTGAATCTATACATTGTTTTAGGTAATACGGACATTTTAATGAGGTTAATTCTTCTTATCCATGAGCACATATGTGCTTCCACTTGTTTGTATGTTCTTCAATTTCTGTCTTCAGTGTCTTATAATTTTTTGAGTACAGGTCTTTTACATCCTTGGTTAGGTTTATTGTAGGTATTTTATTCTTTTTGTAGCAATTATGAATGGACTTATTTTATTAATTTTCCTCTCTGTTATTTTGTTATTGGCATATAAAATGCAATTGATTTCTGAATATTAATTCTGTATCCTGCTACTTTGCTGAATTCGTTTATCAGTTCTAGTAGTTTCCTGGTGGAATCTTTGGGGTTCTCTGTGTACAGTAGTATCATGTCACCTGCAAATAATGGCAGTATTACGTCTTTATATTCAGTTGGATGTCTTCTATTTCTTCTTGTTGTGGCTAGGACTTTAGTACTATGTTCATTAAGAGAGGTGAAAGCAGACCTGTCTTATTGCCAGTCTTAAGAGGAATGCTTTAAGTTATTGCCTGTTGAGTATGATGCTGGCGGGTGTGTTTGTCATATGTGGCCTTTGTTGTGTTTAGGTATGTTTCCTCTAATCCCACCTTGCTGAGGGTTTTTATCATAAATGAGTGCTTGATTCAGTCAAATGTTGTTCTGCATCTATTGATATGATCATGTGTTTTTCATCTTTAATTTTTTATTTTTATTTTTTGAATTTTTTAAATTTATCTTTAGAAGGGAAGGGAAGGAGAGAAGGAGAGAAATATCAATGTATGGTTGCCTCTCATGAGTCCCCTTCTGGGAACTAGCCTGTAACCGAGGCATGTGCCCTGACTGGGAATTGAACCAAGATCGTGTGGTTCACAGGCCTGCGCTCATTCCACTGAGCTACACCAGCCAGGGCTCATCTTTCATTTTTTTAAATCTGGTAAATCACATTTATTGGTTTGCAAGTGTTGCGCCAATCTTGCATTCCCAGAATAAATTCCACTTGATCTTGGTGTATGATCTTTCTGATGCATTGTTGTATTCTGTTTGCCGATATTTTGTTGAGGATTTTAGCATCTATGTTCATTAGAGATATTAGCCTAT
>NW_028097572.1:0-684 GCF_014824575.4 Sturnira hondurensis | reverse complement strand
ACATCTTAGCTCCTCTGGAAATGAGATTCCTAACCTGGCAACTAAACAGTGACCACTCTTGTCCCTTTATCGTATGGCAGGATGTGCGGACACGGACTTCGAGGCACAGAGGCAGAGCGAGGTCCCCCAGAGGCACCAAGACGGTCACCAGGGGAGACTGAGGCAGGGCACACGTGTGCGTCTCCTGCGGGCAGGCGGCCTGGCTGTGGGGGTGAAGGAAGGCCTGGGCCCTGGAAGAGCTGCCTCGTCCACCCCCCCTCCGCCCCCGACACCAGAGGCACTTGCCGGCGCTGGAAGTGGCCACTTACNCTGTTCTTCGTCAAGTCAGCGGGGGTGTAAACGTTTAGGTAAAGGCAGTCTTCAGAAAACTTGAGAGGGATGCTCTCTTCACTGGTGGCAAAGAGCTCTGAGAACTCGGGGCCTCCCACTGGCCGTTGGGAGCACCTGGGGTCGGGGAGCAAGCAGGAGATGTCCTGAGGTCCAGCTGGAGCTGAGCATAGAGCCATCCCCTGCACTCAGGCCTGGCCTGGGACTGGCAGCTCCAGGCCTGTGCAGAGCAAGGCTTACTAGTGTGGGCGGGGCAGGGGGCACCACACCCTCACTAAAGCCTCCCAGGACCAAGCACAGGGAGCAGGCCTGGCTTGTCTCCGGGCCCTCAGGACCTCTGGTGCACTATGTCAAGAA
>NW_028097571.1:0-621 GCF_014824575.4 Sturnira hondurensis | reverse complement strand
CAGAAAAGGATACTTCTACACAATTGGTAGAGACTTATCTGGGAAATCCGCTTCCTACGGAATGTGCCTATTGCCCAGGAACGAATAAAGGGCAAACGCATAACTCTGCAGATATCACAACACCATCCCCAGCAGTGCCAACAAAGGATACTTCTACAAAAGGGGAAGAGACTTATCTGGATATCCCGCTTCCTACGAAATGTCCCTATTGCCCAGGAAGGAAGAACGGGCAAATGCTTCACTCTGCAGATAACACAGCACCTTCCTCATAAGTGCCAGAAAAGGATACTTGTACACAAATGGTAGAGACTTATCGTCGGAAACCCGCTTCCTACGAAATGTCCCTGTAGCCCAGGAACAAATGAACCGCAAAGGCTTCACTCTGCAGATAACACAACACCTTACCCCGTAGTGCCAGAAAAGGATACTTCCGCACAAAGGGCAGAGACTTATCTGGGAAACCCGCTTCCTACGAAATGTGCCTTTTGGCCAGGATGTTAGAAAGGGCAAACGCATCATTCTGCAGATAACACAGCGCCTTCCGCAGCAGTGTCAGAAAAGGATAATTGTACACCATGGGTCGGGACTTATCTTGGAATCCCGCTTCCTACGAATTGTGCC
>NW_028097570.1:0-980 GCF_014824575.4 Sturnira hondurensis | reverse complement strand
GAGCTTATAGAAGGTGCTGCAATTAATCTAAAATGTCCTAATTGCCTTATAGATGGATGTTGGAGATTTGCCAGGGTTCTGAACGCATCGGATGGACTAGTTTCTGTTGAGGCCTCCCAGCCTGAGGATCAATCGCATGTGTCCACGTGGAAAACGAATTACATACTCAAAGTACCCAAATCCCTCGCTGAAAATCATTGGCACCAGGATGTGTATGTTCATCGCTGGGTTCGACAGCAGAGGACCGGGAAGAACACCTGAAGCAGCATTCGTGATCACATTTCTATGTGGGGGTGTCTTCGGGAAGGTAAGGAAAGCGTCGTTTCAACACAAATAGGTAGATGAACATTAGACACATCACAAGAGGTCACCACGGAAACAGATGAGATACTCAAAGTACCCAAATCCCTCGCTGAAAATAATTGGCACCAGGATGTTTATGTTCATCGGTGAGTTTGACAGCAGTGGATCAGGAAGAACACTTCGAGCAGTGTTTGTGATAGAATTTCTACATGGACTCTCTTTGGGAAGGTAAGGAAAGTGTCGTTCCAACACAAATAGGTACATGAACACTACACACATTACATGAACATGGCACAGGAGAGGTCATGGGACAAAAGAAAGGACACAACAGCTGACACTCAAACAGGTATACTTGCTTTGAGGAAGCTGTATTTCTGTGAGCAATAGGTCATGGGCCCGGTTGGGGTCAGAGAAGGGAAGAAGCTAAAGGCTAGGGGCTAGAGCTAGAGTCAGGATTCAAGGGTCAGGGGCCTGGCAGAGGCTTGGTGATGGGGCTTGGGATAGGGGTTAGGACAAAGGCTAGGGCTTAGGGCTTAGAGCTTTGGGTTTAGGACTTAGGGGCAAGGAGCCGGGGACTAGGATCCAGGGGTTAGAGGCTAGAAGCCAGGGGATAGGGTTTAGGCTTTACTGTTTATGGTTTAGGATCAGGGTCAGGGTCAGGGCCAGGGTTAGGGCTA
>NW_028097569.1:0-12198 GCF_014824575.4 Sturnira hondurensis | reverse complement strand
TGTTTTCCTTCTTTTGGTCGTGGGAGGAGGCAAACTGTATCTACCTACGCCTCCATCTTGGCCAGACGACACTTTCCTGCATCAGGTGATTCTTTTTTTAGACTTTTTTAAAAATTGATTTCAGAGAAAGGGAGAGGGAGGGAGAGAAGGAGAGAGAAATAGAGATCTATTGTTCCCCTTATTTACATTCATTGGTTGATTCTTGTGTGTGCCCTGACGTGGGGTTAAATGCACAACCTTGGCAAATGGGGACGACACTCTAACCAATCAGAACTTCCCAGCCAGGGCCTATAGCATTTTTTAACAAAGAGATTCTAGTGTTTCTTTCTTTTCTTTTTTACAGTGGTCACAGAATATTATATGAGTGTTAGCTGCATAGCAGTGATTAGATATTTATAGAATTTACAAAGCGGTTTCCCCATTAGGTCTAATTACCACCTGGCACCATTCACAGCTATTACAACAGGGCACAGCATGGCCCAAGGTGCATTCTTTCCACCGTTCAATTACTAAGGAAGGAATTGTCTGATTCATGGTTGTATTTTTTGAAAAAAAAGAACACCCACAATATTAATTGTTTTCATAACATGCACCCATTCTGGCAGACTTGAAAAATAATGGGTCTTCATCTCACTCCAAATTTTTTTCCCCAGGTCTTCTTTTGCATCCCCATCACTGTTCTGTCACTACCAATCTGTACTTTGTAATCCCTTCCCCTTCTCCTCCCGGCCCCACACACCTCCTCCCACCCAGGGAAGAACAATTTGTGTGACACCTGACATAATCTTGTCTTTTTTTTCCCCTTAACCTTGGGCGAAAGAAGAAAAAACAACTCTGTAATTCTAATTTGTGGCCAACTGGTTGGCTTGGAAGATGGTGATTGGTCCTTACAGATGGGCGGGGCCTCTTTATTTCAGCACAATACAACATACCCTCATATTTTCTCTTGCTTCCTTTCATTGTTTGTATATTTAATCCTCACTTGAGGACACGTTTTGTTGACTTTACACAGAGGGAAGAGGAGAGAGAGACTGAGACGTGGAGAAAAACGTTGATGTGAGAGAGGAACATTGACCCTTTGCCTCCCATATCCGCCTCCCTGGGGATCAAACCAGCAACCTGGGCGAGTGCCCTGGCCAGGGATCCAACACCCCAAGTTCTGCTTTGAGGGACAATGCTCCAACCAACTGAACCAGCCCCACCAGGGCTCTAAGTATGCTTTATGATTATTTTAATTACCTTTGCCCAGAGGTGAGGGGCAGTGATACCATTTATAGCCAAGAACCTAACAGTGTTCCCATCTCTGGGAGGACAGAAAAGCCCCCCTACAGAGTCTGCCCTGTGCCCAGGGCAGGGGATGCAGGAGGCGGGCCCTGGACAGAGGGGCAGCGTCAGAGCCGGCAGATTCGGGGAAGGACTTTCCTTTGGTGTGGACCTGCACACCCCTTCCCTCCTGTCCCCACAGCGGCCTCTGAGGGAGCCGTGGACATGGCCCTCAAGGCCCTTTCAGTGTCAGCCTGTCTTGGTCCCTTTGGGCCGCTGTAACAAAATACCACGGAGCAGGTGGCTTGGAGGCCACACTGTGTGTGGCTCCCAGTTCTGGCCGATGCGAGTCCCGGATCAAGGCTCCTGCATGGCCAGGTACAGGTGGGGGCCTTCCTGCGTCGTCTGGTCACAGGAGGGAAGGGACAAGAGGTCCCCCTGGAGCCTCTGCCCTAAGAAACGCATCCCACTCACAACCGCTCCACCCTCGTGATCTGAGCACCTGCCAGGGCCCCACCTCTTATAACACGTGTGGGGTTTATCATGTATTTTTAAAAAGCAATTTATTAATTGATTTACAGAAAGAGAGGGAAGGAAGGAGACAGAGATGGGAAGAGAGAACGTGAGACAGACAGACAGAGAGACATGGATTGGTTGTTGAACTTACTCATGCATCCGGGATCCAACTGCATCCAACTGAGATACCAGCCAGGGCCGGGGTTATAAGTTCTGCACATGGATTTATGGACACAAACCTGCAGGCCACAGCATGGCCCAAGGTGCATTCTTTCCACCGTATTTCCAAATGTGACACACTCTGTTCAGTTACTGAGGAAGGAATTGTATGATTCATGATTGTATTTTTTTAAAAAAGAAGACCCATATATTAGTTGTTTTCATAACATGCACCCTTTCTGGCAGACTTGGAAATTAATGGGTCTTCATCTCTCTCCAAATTCTTTTTCCTTCCCCACTGCCTTGGGTTATGAGGGGTCAGAGTGGCGGCCCCCATTCAATGAGACACAGAAACATGAGTGACACTCACTCACACAGTAACCACAGGGGAGGGTGAGGGATTTGAAACAGGACGAGTGTGTGTGGCGGGGCGGGGTGGGGGGGTGCGGGGTGGGCGTGGATTCCTGAAGGGCGGACACTTCTCTGTGTCCTTCTGTCTGTGGCTGAGTGTGTGTCTGTCATTGGGTCTTATTTCATGATCAGGGATATTTAAGTCATAACCCAAACTCTGCACACTAATTCCCACTCCTGACCTCACACCCAACCCTAACTCCAGGCCATACAAGTCTGGGCACAGGTAGCAAAGGGACTGACCCCTCTCTGTCACTGACGGGGCCTCCAGGGCACAGGGACCTGCAGGGACCCTCCTGGGTCTGGCTGCACCTGAAACACCCCAGCACTTCCCCACCCCCAACTTGTCCCCCCCCGCCCCTCCCCCCCCAAGGCAGGAGAGGCCTCTCAGGACCAGGCAAGTTCAGCACAGTCCTGCCCAGGGCGCTGCCCACCCACAGCTCTGAGTCCCTCCTGGGCTGACCCCTCCTGGTTCTGCCCTGAGAGTGGACCTGAGGGAGCCCCCACCTGGCTGGTCTGAGCTCCACAGCTCTGTGCAGGGACAGGTCAGGCAGGGCGGCTCCTGACCCCAGTTACAGGGACAGAGTGAGTGGTCTGACCTCCTCACAGAGATGCCACTACCATGTCATCTGTTCTGTCAGTGACACTGTGTGCAAGGGGTGCCTGGGGCATCTCTAACATAGAGCAAACTTGTCCCATGCAGGTCACCCTCAGGCACATCTGGTGACTGGGGACAGGGTGGCCATTACAGAGATGCCCTCAGGAGCAGTGGGCAGGAGCAGAGAAAGTGTCCCCACTTCCCTGGGGAGGAGCTGAGCTTAGAGGCACATGTCATTGGGGTGCAGGGACATCTGGGCCAGGAGCTCCCTTCACGGTGTTTCTCGCTGGGCCTGTTCCTTCAGCTCCTTCTCTTGTCCAAACTCTGTCCCCCAGGTACCTCATAGTGGTCAACTTAGCACTTTTTTTTAAACTTAAGACAATTATTTTCTTTCCTTTTTCCATCACCATTTATCCCCCCATATACTTCTCCCACCTCCACCCACCCCTCCCCCATGCAATTACCACACTGTTGTCTGTGTCCATGAGTTAATTCTTTTTATTTTCAATTACACTTAACATGCTATATTATATTAGTTTCAGCTATAAAACAGAGTGATGAAACATATATATGTTTCATATCAGCTCATTAGATAATCTCCCCATTATACCTAGTACCCATCTGACAGCATACGTAGTCATGACAATATCACTTCCTACTCCCCCCTGCTGTCCTCCACACCCCACTCATATTTGTCCAGGGCTGACACAGGACAACCACCATGTTGTCGCTGACTTGGGTGGAAGTTATGAGAGGGACTGAGGAGGGTGAGTGTGGAAGTGGTGAAGGGCACAGCAGGACAATCTCAGAGCATCTCCCTGTCAATTCCTGATGAATGAGAAACACCAAATGGTGACTGTGTGATGGGGAGACCTGGCTGTCACTAACCTTGGGTGGGTCACCAGGGTGAACATCCCCCCTGTGAGGACAGGGAGGTGCAGTGTCCAGTCCTTGTTCCCTCTTCTTCCCCAGTCCTGGGTCCCTTGGTGGCCTCATCCACACTCATGACTTGAAATATCATTTTTGTAGCATCACCTCCAAGTCTATGTCTGTAGCCCAGACATTTCTCCTCAAGGTCCCCACATGCATCTGTCCAACCTGACTCCTCACTGGTGTTTCTAACAGACGTCTCACCTTGACCTTCTCTTCAGCTGAATGCTTGACATGCCCACCCCTCCCCCACACATATTCCTACCAGCATCTTCCCCGTCTCTGCTGATGTAACTCCATCTTCCTGCTGGCACAGCACAAATGTGGGGTGTCCTCTTTGACTCCTTCACACACCCCAGATTGAATCACTAGGAAATGCTGAAAAATCCATATTTCAAATGCATTCAGTGTCCAGTCCCTCCCCACTGTTCCCACTGCTCACAGCCCCTTCAGAACACAAAGCCCCTGCAGCCTGGAACCCTGGGAGCTTCCCCACACCTCTCCCTCCTGCCTCGCTGGTCCCTGGGCTCCTGCTTCTGTTCTCAGCTCAGCAGTCAGACTGACCCTGTGGCCCAAGGGCTCTCTCTTGGGGAGGAACTTTCAGAGGAAGCCACTAAGGACATGGGCTCCTTGGCCATGACCTTCCAGCACTCAGCATCCACAGAATGAGAGCAGGATCTGCAGTGGGTTAAGGACAGTGGACGCTGGGACACTTCCTGCTTTAGGCAGGTGTCCTCACCTTCTGATTGGTCAGCTCTCTGAACCTCCACATGGACACCACTGACCTCTAGAGGGGGGTCTGAAAGATTGGGGCAGCTGCTAGGCAACAAAGCGTCACTTGGTTAGAATCAGGGGACTCAACCAGCCACAGCCGGAGGTCACTTTCCGATGTGCGGGAAGAAACCCTGAATAGTGCACGGAGCACAGGTGGTCACAGGGAACATCACTGGGGAGCCGTGCGGTCCCCTTGTCATGTGGCACACAGTCTGTCCTACCCGAGTTGTCCTCCCCACCTCATGGGAAGTTTGTGAATTTAAAGCAACTTAGAACAGCTTAACAAACAGGGTGAAGGTGTAGACAGAATAACACCTACCAGAAACAATACACCTTGGAGCTTTTAAATAAAGCACTTCTGATTTATTTACATATATATGACTAATATTAAAATAATGCATAGACATTGAGATTATTAAATAACATTCCGATGCTGCTTGCAGGAACAGCAGTCAGGGATCTAAAAAGCCCCAAGGGGAGGCTGCAGTGACTGTTTTAGCACCAAGTCCTGGAGAAAGCAGCTCTGTCACCCTGGAAAGAAAGTTACTGTGAAAAATTCAGGTCAGTCTCAGAAGTGTCACAACTCCAACAGCCACCTCATGCTCAGAATGTCCCACACTGAGCATCCTCAAAGCGCAGCTCAGTCCCTCAGTCCCACTGCTCCCACTTCCTGCCCTCAGGGTCTCACCCTTAGGAGCTGTGAGAGACACCTCAGAGCCCTGGGACGTGTCACTGTCTGGGGAAGACACACAGCAGAGTTATGGGGTGGGGGAGCCCCCCTCACAGACTCCAACCCACACTCTCCCAAGGGTCCCAGATGTCACCTCCCCAACACCCAGACTTACAGGCAGCCTGAGTGTAGCTCTCCCTGCCTCTGCCTGTGGGAAGAAAACATTCTGTGAGAAGTCAGGGGGAAAGCTGGGTCCCGTGACCCTAAAGGAGCCCCACACTCTGAAGCACAGGGAAGGTTCCACAACTGTGACTGAACACCAGGGTGGGATCAGGAAAGACAGGGAGAGTACACGTGTGGGGACTGGATCAACTGCTGTTGGAATGTCTGTCTTTAACAAGGACCTTTCCCTCTGACCTGGGACACCTGGGAATCAGTCTCCATTATTAGAATCAGATGATAAATGTGTCCCTCACTTTCCCACAGGCCTCACTAAAGAGTCTGTGTTAGGAAACAGGCCCCAGATGAACAAGCACCCATGTGGGGACACGATGCCCATTAACCAGGCAGAGCACACATCCACCTGGGCCTGACCCCCAGGGGGACAGGGAACTCAGCCCCACCCCTTGCCCACCTGAGCACTTCCTCCTCCACATCACAGCTCCAGCAGCCACAGCTCCAAGGACACCCAGGGCAGCAGCGATGCCCACGATGGTCATGGTGGGCTGAGGAGGGGGATCTGAGAGGGGAAGGTGAGAAGTCAGCCTCAGGCCTGAGTCCTGACCCTGCTCAGGGACACCCTGAGGAGAGGCTCTGTGCCCACGCCCCCTCCTCACCCCATCTCAGGGTCAGGGGCTCAGGCAGCCCCTGGTGCTGCACATGGCATGTGTATCTCTGCTCCTCTCCAGGGGACACGGCCACAGCCGCCCACTTCTGGAAGGTCCCGTCCCCTGCAGGCCTGGTCTCCACAAGCTCCATGTCCTGGGTCAGGTCCTCCCCATCACGCTGCCAGGTCAGGGTGATGTCAGCAGGGTAGAAGCCCAGGGCCCAGCACTTCAGGGTGACCTCATGGTCAGAGATGGGGTGGTAGGTCACGTGTGTCTTTGGAGGGTCTGAGGGGAGGGTGACAAAATTCAGGAACTGTGAATGGTCATGGGCCAGTCCAGCAGTGCTCCTGTGACCTCCCTGAGAGTGGACAGGATATCAGGGGTGGGGGAAGGGAGTGTACCACCCAGACACCAGCCTGGTCAGAGACACCTGGGATATAATCTATTTCTTGGAAAGTTCCAGATCAGGGTGAGAACCTAGGGTAGGAGTGTCCAGGTCTTTCAGGGGAGATACAGCCTTAGGTGGAGGTTGAATGACTCACAAATGCTGGAGTCAGGCCTCCAGGGAAGGTCTCAGCCCAGAACCAGGGAGAGTGTTCAGGTGCCCCAGGTGCTGCAGGGTGTGAGGGACCTGCTGTGGGTGTTTCAGGGAGAGGCTGGGTCCCTCACTGTCCTTTAGAGAAAGCTGGGCCCACGGGTGAGTCACAAAATAAGGAAACTGGGCGACTCTCCCTTCTCCGGAGCAGGAGGGACACTCTGACCCTGCCCCATTCCCCTCTCCTGGGAAGCCGCTGCAGCCCACAGATCCCTGCGTCAGGGAGGCCCTCGTCCTGGTACCTGCTCGGAGCAGCGTCTCCTTTCCGTGTTCTAGGAACAGGTGGAGCCACCGCACGTATAGGTCCCCTAGGATTACCGGCCGCCGTTCCACATCAGGGAGCTCCACCAACTCACGCCAGGTGATGCGGGCGGCGGAGTCGGTTGCGGTCCAGGAGCGCATGTCCTCGTTCAGGGCGATGTAGTCGGTGCCGTCATAGGCGAACTGAGTGTACCCGCGGAGGAAGCGCCCGTCCGATCTCACGACGCAGCCCCTCATCTCCTGGAAGGTGTGAGCCCCTGACCCCACCCCAGCATCAGGTCCCTCCACTGATTCCCACCCGGACCAGGAGGGTCTGCCCCGTACCTGACTAGTGAGGACCCGACTCTCGGTGTCGAACCCAAACTGATCATTCAAACGGGTTAAAGTCCCCATGGATTCCTTCTGGGTTGGATGTCACGCGCGCGCAGCCACCGAGTGACGCCGGGACTCGGATAGTGGGGGGGGGACCCCGGCCTTTCTGTGGGTACCCGGGCGCACGTGGCTCACCGTCCTCGCTCTGGTTGTAGTAGGCGCGCAGGTTGTCCACGTTCCTTCCGTACATCTGTTCGTAGTTTTTGATGACCCGCGTGTAGTCGTCCCAAAAATGTGGATGCTCCTGCTCCACCCACCGCTGCTCCATCCACGGCACCCGCGGCTCCAGCCTCGGCCTCTGGGCGTCGCTGTCGAACCGAGCGAACTCCGTGTCGTCCGCGTAGCCGACGACGATGAACCGGGATTTCCCGCGGCCGGGCCCGGACACGGCGGTGGTGAACACGGTGAGCCTGTGGGGCCCTGGGGGCGGGAAGGACACTCGTCCTGGGTCCTTGGAGGTCGGGCGGTTAAGGGCAGGAGTGCGGGGCAAGGAGGGAGGGCGGGCGAGGACAGGAAGGGGCGGGGGGAAGGGGGGGCGACGCGGGAGTTGGGGGTCCGCGGTCTGAGCCGCGGGTGCTGGAGGCGCGCTTTCCCCGGTCCTGCGTCCGCACTTGGTCCCCTGGCTCCTGCCCCGCACTCACCCGCCCAGGTCTCGGTCAGGGCCAGGGCCAGGGCCCCCGAGAGCAGCAGGAGCTTCGGGTGGGGCCCCATAGCCGCCCCGAGCGTCTGGGGAGAATGACTTCTGGTTGGCGGCGAGGACCTGGTCCAGAGAACCACGGTGACGCTGATTGGCTACTGCGGTGTTCGGACCTCCAATGGCAGTGAAAACCGCGGAAGCGTCACGTGTATCCAGAAGGTAGGACCTGCGATAGGTTGTAAGAGGGAGGAGCGAAACCCGGAGGAGAAGGGGAGCCCTCAATCCTGTGAGTACCCTCCTCCCCCCATCCTGGTCCCGTAGATCTCTTGCTAAGACCCTGCAGCCGGGTCTGGGGACCCGGGACTTGGCGCTGAGCGTCCCCCTCCCCGGAGAAGCGTCTGTCCCTCTGTCTCCCTGAGTCCCGGCCCATGGGGCTGTTGTAATCATCGCGTCTCACACATTTCCTTTTCAGGATCTCTGTACTGCCTTACAAAGTAGGAGGGATGGCCAAAGCAACTGCCTGTAAGCGTAATAGGTATCAATATTACCGTAAGGAAAAATACTTTGAAAAATATTTAGAGTAACTTCAATAACCTATGACATGTGAACAGAACTAATATTTCTTATAAAAAATAACTATTCCCCAAAGGAAAAGTAGTGAGAAGAGTGAATTTGCTTACCTGTTACATTTGTTTTGCAAGTCTCGGCGTTTGTATCATTAGAAGACAGCCAGATTTTCATATTTGCTGCCGTGTTTCATTTACTACTTTGGTTTCTGTATATGAAAAACGCACAGCTTCATACAACTATGTAGGGAAGCATTTTTAATAACCTTTTCTTTTAAGTGTGGGTATTCAGCTTTGATCCTACACTAAAGCCACACACGTGGTAGTTCCTGAAAAGATCTTTGCAAAGTGGAACCTGAGATAAATCCACCGAGTGTTTCCTACTCTGTTACATGACGTGAGTGGCTCTTGTACTGATGCAGGATTATTTAAGTTAATGTATCGTTTCACTAATGATAGAGATCTCCCAGTGTTGGTGCATTTGATTGCACATCATCAAAAATCACAATTGTACTAGCAAAAAAAAAATCACATTTGTTAACATTACTGCAGATCCCATTGAAAATGTTTGTCAGCTCTGGGAAGCCGTCTGGCTGCTGTGGTGACACATAAGTTTTCCAAAATTCTGGTTTTTTTTCTGTTTAGAGCTTGTATTTATTTTAAAAGATATTTTTATTGATTATGCTATTAGGGTTGTCCCATTTCCTCTTTCTCCTCCCCTCCACCCAGCACACCCTCTCCCACCACATTCCCCCCTTTAGTTCATGTCCACGGGTCATAATTATAAGTTCTTTGGCTTCTACATTTCCCACACTATTCTTACCCTCCCTGTCTATGTTTTACCTACCGTTTATGCTACTTATTCTCTGTACCTTCTCCCCCCTCTCTCTCCCTCCCACTCCCCTGTTGATAACTCTCCATGTGATCTCCATTTCTATGGTTCGGTTCCTGTTCTAGTTGTTTGCTTAGCTTGTTTTTGCTTTTGTTTTTGTTTTATGTGTGGTTGTTAATCATTGTGAGTTTGCTGTCATTTTAGTATACTTGTTTTTTGTCTTCTTTTTCTTAGATAAGTCCTTTTAATATTTCATGTAATAAGGGCTTGGTGGTGATGAACTCCTTGAAGTTGACCTTATCTGAGAAGCACTTTATCTGCCCTTCCATTCTCAATGAAAGCTTTGCTGGATAGAGCAATCTTGGATGTAGGTCCTTGCCTTTCATGACTTGGAATAGTTCTTCCCAGCCCCTTCTTGCCTGTAAGGTCTCTTTTGAGAAATCAGCTGGGAGTCTGATGGGAACTCCTTTGTAGGTGACTGTCTCCTTATCTCCTGCTGCTTCTAGGATTCTCTCCTTCATTTTCATCTTGGGTAATGTAATTATGATGTGCCTTGGTGTGTTCCTTCTTGGGGCCAACTTCTTTGAGACTCTCTGAACTTCCTGGACTTCCTGGAAGTCTATTTTCTTTACCAGATTGGGGAAGTTCTTTATTATTTGTTCAAATAACTTTTCTGCTTGTTGTTCTTCCTCTTCTCCTTCTGGTGCCCCATATGATTTGGATATTGGAACATATAAAGATGTCCTGGAGGTTCCTAAGCCTCTCTTCATTTTCTTGAATTCTTGTTTCTTCATTCTTTTCTAATGGGATGTTTCTTTCTTCCTTCTGGTCCACTCCCTTGATTTGAGTGCCAGTTTCCTTCCCATCACTATTGGTTTTCTGTGCATTTTCCTTTATTTCACTTAGCACAGCCTTAAGTTTTTCATGTAATTTGTGACCAACTTCAACCAATTCTGTGAGCATCCTGATCACCACTTTTTTGAACTGTGCATCTAATAGGTTGGCTGCTTCTTTGTCACTTGGTTGTATTTTTTCTGGAGCTTTGATGTGTTCGTTCATTTGGGCTATTTTTTTTTGTCTTGAGGCACCTGTTTTGTATGAGGGGCGGAGGCTTAGGTGTTCACCAGGGCAGGGCCACCCACCTCGCTGGGTTGTGACGCTGTATGTGGGGCAGGGGTCCAAGGGGGATCAGTGGTGCTTGCTCTGCTCTCTTCCCGATTTCAGTCACTTCCCCTGCTTCCCACAAGCAAACTGGGACCTTCTGGTGCTGGTCCCCGGGTGGGCGGGTTTGTGTACATTCTAGGACCCTGTGGGTGTCCCCGGTGAACTCTCCTATGAGGCTGGGAGTTTCTCTTCCTGCTGCCTCAACCCCACAGGTGTTTTCAGTCAGAGGTTTGAGGCTTCATTGCTTCTCGCTGGGACCCTGGGTTGTGCGGTCTGTCCCGCTCCCCAGTTTCGTCTGGTTTATCTGCGCGAGAATGTGGGACTGTGTGGTCCGGCAGCTGCCTCGTGTGCTGCGCCCCTTCACAATCCCCCCGCCTGGCTGGGTCCGCCAGCTGCCACCTTGCCTCCAGTCCTCTCTGCCCGGCTGCCCGGCTCGTCCCTCCCACTGGTCTGTATGAACGCTTCTTCTTTAACTCCTTGGTTGTCCGACTTCCATACAGTTCGATTTTCTGTCAGTTGTGGTTGTTTCTTGTTTCGAAATTGTTCTGGTCCTTCTTTTGGTTGTGGGAGGAGGTACAATGTGTCTACCTATGCCTCCATCTTGGCCAGAAGTCCTTGTTTCTCCTATACAGCTGATGTACAATATTATATTAGTTGCTGTACAACTCTGTGATTGGACATTTATATCAATTACAAACTGATATCCCTGATATATCCAGTACCCACCTGACACCATTTGTACTTATTAAAATATTATTGTATTCCATGTATTCCCTACGCTGGGCTTGACACCCCCCCTGGTTATTCTGTAACGACCAATTTGTACTGCTTAATCCCATCACCGTTTTCACCCGGCCCACTCACCCCCCTCCCATCTGGCAGACGTGAGTCTGTCGCCTGTATCTGTGAGTGTCTTTCTGTTCTGCTCGATGACGTCATTTGTAGATTCCACATAGAGGTGCAGTCATGTGGCATTTGTCTCTCTCTGTGTGACGTAGGTCACTCAGCACAGTTCCTTCCGTGCCTGTTATTGCCAGTGGAGAGATTTCGTGCATGTTTGTGGCTGAGTCGTGTTCTGTGGTGTAGATGCACCACTGCCATGATTGCCATCCATGGATTGAAGGACACTCAGGGCGCTTCCGTATTTTATGTAAATAAGGCTGCAGTGAACCTATGGACGTGCATCTGTTTTCCGTGCAGCGTGTTGGGTCTCTTCAGAGAAATACCGAGGAGTGGAGCCGCTGGGTCCTTCTCTGTGTCTTCTCACGTCGCCTTTGTTTTCAGGTCCGTGTTGTCTGGTGTAGGCAGTGCTGTCCCAGCTTTGTTTGTTTGCTCGTTTGTTTCCGCTTTCCTGAAATGTGCTTCACAGTCCTTCACTTCCAGTCTGCGTACGTGTGTCTGTCCTTCAGACCGAGTCTCCTGGGGTCAGCACCAGTGAGGGCTTGTTGTCCGACTTAGAGCAGTTAATGTATTTTCATTGACAATAAATCTTGATCGACGCGTATTTATTGCCATTTCATTGTGCATATTTTCATTTTCTTCTTCTTGTTCTTAAAGAAGACCCTTTAACGTTTCTTGTGATACTGGTTTAGTGGTGATAAAGTCCTTTGGCTTTTCCTGGTC
>NW_028097568.1:0-569 GCF_014824575.4 Sturnira hondurensis | reverse complement strand
TGAACACGCCACATGCATCTAGAGTACAGGGTGGTGTTCTGGGGCTTACAGCGCGGCAGGACGTTCCCACAACAGACACTCGGAAATGCTATGAGCGTGGTCCTTGGAACACCAGTGTAGACTTCAAAGTGACGTCTTCAAAAGACAGTACTTATTTGAATGTTCTGACTTACTGTCATTAAAATGATTAGCCTCATTTCTATAGACGTGCGACATAGGGTAAAGTGAAAGCATTCCATATTGGGAAAAACTAAGCCGTCTTCTGAAATCTTGGGTAAGTCCCAACGTCCCAGAGCCTTGGTTTCTTCGTCTGTAAAATATGGATGATAATATCCAATTTGAATGACTATTTTGTACATTAGAAATGAGTTTTTATGCTTTGTTGTGTAGTAGGTGCTTAGTAACTGGTAGTTCTTATAATAGTAAAGCAAGATTTCCATGAAGGTTGTAAATGTGAACCACAACACTTGGCAGCGGACACTGTGTAACAAGCTAATCAGCCAGGTTTTCGGCTGAGGGTAAGTCTGGAGTGGAATCTTGAAAAGGGTGTGCACAGATGCTTCTATAAC
>NW_028097567.1:0-1255 GCF_014824575.4 Sturnira hondurensis | reverse complement strand
TAGGTTCTAGTGCAGCTTGGCGGAGTAACCAGGAACTTGATGAGGGCAGGGCACGCTCACTGTGGACACCTCGTGGACAGTCGCCCGCATTACAGTTGACCTTTGACCAGCACTGGGCAGAGGCGCCAGCCCCACACAGTCAAAAAACCCGCCTACTACTTTTGAGTACTGCCGGCCTTTGGCTTTGAACAGCACTTTCTCGTTTGCAGCTGGGAGTCTGCGCTCAAGGACGCAAAAGTGCTCTTTTCACCGCTGTCAATTGCATCTTCGCCAGTGAAACTCAGGGGTCTGAAGGGCCAACTGACTGTGTATTGAAAACCACCAACTACAAGGGAGACCCGGCGCGGGTCAAAGCTGCGTCGCTCAAGGGTCGCCTGTCCTTCTTTTCCTAGCTCTTCTGCCAGAAGTTACTTCTAAGGAGTTGTAAACGGGCTCAGGTTTCGCCCGGTGCCACCCAGTGGCCTCAGGCTGCTGGCAGGTGACCCCTAGGGGGCGCCACAGAGGGGCGGAGCTGCTCGTCTGATTCGCCACCTGGTCCCTGCAGCTTCTGCTCCCTGCAGCCCACACTCCTCTCACCCCTCAGTCTTTTGTGTCTCCGAGAGAGTGAGTTTATTACTGTGCTACTGCTCCCCAACCGCTCTTTGTTTTCGGCCTTTAATGTAACTGTAGAATATTCAAAATATGCTACTGTCCATCTCTGGGTTACTGTTATGCAATTACAGGAGAGGGACAGGCGTGAGGACAGAGCACAGCCCTGTGCGCCCTCGAAATCCTCCCGGGTAGCGCCTCCCGCCTCTGCAGTGTGGGCTTTGCCGTGTGGGCTCCTGCGGAAAAGGCACCAGGACTTCACAGAGAACACTGGGATGGCCCCCAAACGGCTTAAATCCAGGCTTGCCTTAAAAGTGCCCGTCCAGATTCAACAAAAACACATGTTTTTAACGCATCTACTTGCAATCTTTGTCACATAATAGGTGGTCAATAAATAATAAGTATTATCTTCAAAGAAGTGACTACTTTAGTTACTTCTACAGGGTCCGACAGAAGGAAGGCCTGCGTGAGTGGGCTGGTAGGGTAATATGTGTATGATAATTTATAGTTTTAGTTTGAACATTTCACCTCAAATGCCACAGGGTGTGCTTGAGTGTGACATTGTTATGTTACAGAATTGCACGCGTGTGGTTTTGTAATAAAAAGGGGCGTTACTTGTGCCGGGCTCTGTGTATAAGTCACTTCTTTCCCCTTTGGGATAAGAGTG
>NW_028097566.1:0-1115 GCF_014824575.4 Sturnira hondurensis | reverse complement strand
AGTACCACATATTGGACTTCAGTAAATAATAGCTACGACTGCTTATTCTTTCCTTTTTGTTTTGCAGGAAATTTGCGAGAATCCCCGATTTATCATTGGTGGGGCCAACAGAACTGACATCTGTCAAGGAGATTTAGGTAGGAACATCCCCTGGGTCACATCAAGCTGAATAATCATGGGGTGGTTAAAAGGTGTGATCCCTTTATAGGAAGTAAAGGGACAATAATCTGTTTTTGCTTTTAACGAATTTTCAGGAGAAGGTTTTTATAATATTTCTCTATGTGCTGGTGATTGCTTCATTTCCTTTCTGTTTCTCCCACATTTGTCATTAGTTCATTTGCCATGTGTCAAAGGAGGTAGAACTCATTCCGCAGCCACCCCTCCAGAGTCTCAAGAACAATCCCACATCCCACTCAGCAAGACAAATGCCCTGCTTCTGACCGTCTTCCTTAACGACAGCTCTGAACACCCCGTCTTCCAAACGCCCCGTCTTCCTTAACGACAGCTCTGAACCTGTGTACCAAGCATGTCCCTCTGGCACATAGAATCTACATATACACACAATCTTCCACAAAATGCATGACCAAAAACAGAGTCCATAACTCGAACTCTTGTTTAAATTGCCCCAGAATAACAGCTCCATTTTAGAAGAGTCTTTCAATAGAGACAACACGTGCTTTGTGGATAAGCATCCAGTTGTCTGTCTGGCTAGCCAGCCTGGCTGTCCCATCGGACCGTCCTCTCCCTCTGCCTCTTGTTCAGGACATACCTACCAGCTTTGGTGTGCACTGAGGGAAAGCTCTGTGAAGTCAAGTTGGACAGAATATCCACAGATACAAACTAAAACTCGAGGGTAAAAGGCACCTACCAAACGAAAGGAACAGGACTCATTTGGTCCCTGGAGGAGAAGCCGAAGAGGTTTTGGATATCTAGGTTCCGCACCTGAGGGAAGGCGGCTTGCAGAGCCTGGAGCGAGGAGTAATCTGGGCTTTCTAACCAATACACTCTTTCCCGGGACAGGCTGGCTGCTCAGGGGGACCAGTGGGCAAGGGGCTGTCTCAAAGTTGCTCTCACGTCCCACACAGCAAAATGAAGGCCTTACATACCACAACCTA
>NW_028097565.1:0-931 GCF_014824575.4 Sturnira hondurensis | reverse complement strand
CATCAAAATAAAAAGCTTCTGCGTGGCTAAAGAAAACAGTATTACAATAAAAAGAGAACCAACCGTATGGGGAAACATATTTGCCAATGATACCTCGGACAAGGGTTTAGTCTCCAAAATACGTAAAGAACTCACATGATTCCACTCCAGGAAGACAAACAACCCAATTAAAAAATGAGCAAAGAACTTGAACAGACATTTCTCCAAGGAGGACATACAGAGGATCCAGAGACACATGAAAAGATGCTCAATATCACTAGCTATCAGAGAGATGGAAATGAAAACCACAATGAGATACCACTTTACACTGGCCAGAATGGCCATGATAAACAAAGCAACAAAGAACAAGTATTGGAGAGGTCATGGAGAAAAGGGAACTCTAGTGCACTGTTGGTGGGAGTGCAGACTGGTACAACCACTACGAAAAATAGTATGGAATTTTCTCAGAAAACTAAAAATGGACCTGCCTTTTGACCTGGCAATTCCACTGCTGGGATTATACCCTACAAACTCTGATTCACCAATCCAGAAGAACCTATATACACCAATGTTTATCGCAGCACAATTTACAATAGCCAAGTGCTGGAAACAACCTAGCTGCCCATCAGTAAATGAATGGATCCAAAAACTATGGTACATTTACACAATGGAATTCTATGCAGCTGAATGAAAGAAGGAGCTACTACCCTTTGTAACAGCATGGATGGAACTGGAAAGCATTATGCTAAGCAAAATAAGCCAGGTGGTGAAAGACAAATACCACATGATCTCACCTTTAACAGAAACCTAAACAACAAAACAATCAAACAAGCAAAATATAACCAAAGACACTGAAATAGAGAACAGGCTGACAGTGTCCAGAGGGGAGAGGGGAGGGAATTTCAGGGGGGAAGGGGAAGGGTTTACAGTAACAAGTATAAAAGACACATTG
>NW_028097564.1:0-639 GCF_014824575.4 Sturnira hondurensis | reverse complement strand
TAGGGAGGAAACTGAGGCAACATTTGCTACCAGAGACAAGCTTTGTCTCCTGTGGCTCAAATTCCGAAGGTCACTGACTTATCCTTAGCCACAGGGGATAGAGTAACAATTCCTAAAACAAGGCAGAGCACTCCACAACAGGTTTGGGTCTTATATTTAAAAACAAGCCCTGGCTGGTGTAGCTCAGTGGATTGAGCTCAGGCCTGCGAACCAGAGGATCAAGGTTTGATTCCCAGTCAGGGCATGTGCCTGGGTTGCAGGCCAGTTCCCATCAGGGGACTCACGAGAGGCAACCATACATTGATATTTCTCTCCTTCTCTCCTTCCCTTCCCCTCTAAAGATAAATAAATAAAATCTTTATTAAAAATGCATTTTAAAAAAGAACTTAAAACATAAAAAATAAATAAAAACAAGACAGTAAGCTCCACAAAGAAATCTGAGACAGTATAGTATATAACATATAGTAGTTATCATAAAATATTGAATGAGTGAGTGAGTGAGTGAGTGAAGGGATGAGTGGATGAAAGCAATATGAATCTACAACTAATTAAGTGGGAGGCCAGGATCAATCAAAGAGCATAAGGCCCTGATGGGCTTTCCTGTACCATTTTTGGTGCTGATCATGAAGTCACTAGACT
>NW_028097563.1:0-1760 GCF_014824575.4 Sturnira hondurensis | reverse complement strand
TAATTTTATTCCATTTATACTAGCTTTCTCGTTCCTCAGATTTTCTGTGCCTCATCCAAAGATCTATTCCACATCCAAATTCCTCTATTTTGAGTTCTGTTGTCTTTAATTTGTTATGTTTGGTTTCTTATTGTACATATTTAATATTTAATGTCACATCAGAGGCAAATCTTATGTCTTTGAAAAATTACCAGCGTAGATTACATTTTTCTGTTAGAAAATACAATATGTTTTATAATAGCACTTACCTAAACTTGTAATTAATTATTATATTGGTAAATTAGCTATTTGTTTTTCATTTTCTGTCTTTCCCCTAGAATTTAGCTTTATAAACATGATCAGCTTTCTTGCTATTGTTGTTCATCAGCATCCTATTCTGGATACTAGCAAAGAGCCTGGGGTCTAGGAGGTGTGAAAAGACATAAAGATTAATTGAATGGATTAAATGAGTAAATGGTCAATAAAAATTATCCAAGGCCAATCCTAACATGAATAATGCTACTATAATAATCTGAGCTATAACTTGCTTTACTACTTAAATATTTAATAAACTGCATTCTACCCACAGTATTTTTTCATTAACTCAAGGGAATAAAGGAATTTAGCTTGTGTTTCATGCCAAAGTTATACAGAAATGTCAATAATTATGAAATATAGCAAAGAAAGAAGCCCAAAAGCCTGTGAACAATGGAGATGAAATTAGGAGAGGTTTTAGCTGTGTTTCTGGAACCTTGACCTTTGACTGCATAGTTCAAGGAGCAACAAGAGATTTAGATAGTGTATAAATTTGGGGCTGCCCTTGCCCCATTGGCCTCTCCTTTACTAGATTTCTTCTCTTACTGGGATTATTTAAAACCCTGTCCTCTGGTACTTCACTCAGTAAGACAATGATTTTATCTTAGTTTAGACACTTCACATCACTCTCTGGTGGAAAGCTTTAAGAATGAGATAATCACCCAGCTCTTTTTCTTCTCCCAAATATCAGCTCACGTGTTTTTCCAATTTGCTTTTCTTTTCTTCAGATGGTTATTTATAATATTTTTATCACAAGTTTATGTTATTTAAAGATTTATGGTCCTATATGAGGTACCTTACTAGATATAAATAGTTTACAACCCTTTTTCATTTTTAAACAAAAGAACAAGTAAAATAAATGCATCACACTTTCTTTTTTTTAAGATTTTATCTATTTATTTTTAGAGAGGGAGAAGGGAGGGAGAAAGAGAGGGGGAGAAACATTAATACGTGGTTGCCTTTTGTGTGACCCCTACAGAGGACCTGGCCCACAACCCAGAAGTGTACCCTGATTGGGAACGGAACCAGTGACCTTTTGGTTCACACATTGGCTCTCAGTCCACTGAGTCACACCAGCCTGTGCATGTATCATACTTTTTTATGTGTCAACATTTAATATTGGACATTATAAAGGAATGACACTACCATGGTACCTCACAGATTTTGCCTATATCCTTATAGGTAAAGATTTGAATTTCACATTAGCTTAACCTCCCAGAATGTCTTTGTTCCTGTCCCTAGATTAGACCTCAAGAAAAAGGCTGCACAGCTGCAGCCTAGAATTACCTCCTCAGCAACACAGTTTCCACAAATGGTCTTGCATTTGCCCAGCCCATTGTGTTTCAGCATCATATTATTTTACTTTATGACTATCTTAGACTCATGCCTGATGCAGAAAATCACACAACGCTGAAGACAGAAATCAAGGAAGACACAAACAAATGGAAACGTATACCGTGTTCATG
>NW_028097562.1:0-1062 GCF_014824575.4 Sturnira hondurensis | reverse complement strand
TGCTAACTAGCTCAGCATGAGAAAAATCACAATACTGAATTATGGAAGTGGTTGGACCCAGTCCTACCAAATCGGAGCTATGAAATATGCCAGCCCTGGGGTGTGTGCAGGGTGTGGGGCCCTGGGGTGTGAGAACCTGCCCTGTGCTCGGAAAGCAGCCTGCTGTCTTCCTAGCTGGAAAAGAACTCTCTCCAAATAAAAAATGATTTTGTTCCATAACAAGCATTCCATCAATATTGGGATCATTATTTTAATAAGTTACAATTTAAGTGTGTAACTGTCACATATTGATTAGCTCATAAATTTCTTTAAAAACACATCAGAAAACTATCTTGAAAACGCCTGGCCCAAACACCTGCCCAGGCTTAAACACAGTCTCTTCTCTTCCCTTTCCTTTTCTCCCCTACCCTCTTTCCCCACCTTCTCCTTCCTTCTGTTACAGATCTCTCCCACTGGACCTTAGCCACTGACCCCAGTTCCCTCAGACTTCCTATCAGCCTAGCTGTTAATCCCTTTGCTCTGGGCCACTCTAGACTGAAGGTGCTGCTGGTGATGTGACCCTCTCTGCTCCTTCTCAGGGGCCTATCCAAAGGCAGGTGGTAAAATGGAGGGATTGTAGGCTTTGGTCCTGGCTTTGAACCTTTGTTGGACTTGCTCTGCTAGCCAAAACCTGTGTGATTGCCCAAAGCGGACAATAACCTGCTTTGCATGGTGTTGTGTGGAACAAAGGATGTACCAGGCACTGTTCTAAGAGCAGGAGGGGGGGGGGATATTATCTCATTTAATCCTCTCAACAAATCGATTGGATAAGTATGATTGTTTTTCTTGTGTTACTGATGAGACAACTGACCCCTGGGAAGGTAAAGTAACAGAGATTAGACAACTAATAAAAGCAGAAGCCAGGAGGTCTGATGCTTAACTACTGGCTCTAATAATATACGCAAAGGCTGGTGCCCTGCTCTAAGCACAAAATGAATGCTTTTAATAGGTTACACCACAGAGCAGGGGTTTCAAACTCATTTTCACCTGGGGCCACATTAGCCTTGTGGTTGCTTTCAAAGG
>NW_028097561.1:0-585 GCF_014824575.4 Sturnira hondurensis | reverse complement strand
GCAGGGGACTGTGCCCAGGGGTGGGAGTGACATGGCCCTGAAACACCGACAACTGATGACTCCCCATTGCCACCACGAGAAGCAGTTCGTTTTCTAAAGGGCCATAGATCTAGGTAACGGGAGACCCTGTAAAAGGCGGTAATTTCAGACGACGGCCCCAAAGACACTTTCATAACTCCAACACGGACTGAATGAGTGGACCGTTCAGACTCAGGGCTCTTAGTGACTCTGGGGTGGCCTGTGCAGGGTGGAGGGGGTGGCTGTTGACATCCTGGAGCCAGCAATGCATGTCTCCTGGGGTTACTTTCTATGCTAACCAAGGAAATCGAGAGCTTCCTTTATAGGAAGCTGTGCACACGTGAGGCCAAGCGCCGGCCGTAGAACCTGGGGTCATGAAGAATAGGGGGGAAGCCCCAGCTTTCCTGCTGTGTGCTGTGTTCTCAGTGTGGGCTCAGGCAGGGTCCCTCCCTCCCTTCCGGCCAGTCCTGATTCAATCACCCACGTACTGAAGGCAGAAACTCTTGGACTCTGCGTGTCACCTTTGGCAAAATGACGCTGACATCTCCCAGAGTTGCTGTGCGAGTT
>NW_028097560.1:0-1750 GCF_014824575.4 Sturnira hondurensis | reverse complement strand
AAGCAAGAAAAATATAACCAGAGATGTTGAAATTAAGAACAAACTGACAGTAACCAAAGGGGAGGTGGGAGGGGATAATGGGGGAAAAGGGGGAAGGGTCATCAGGAACAATTATAAAGGACACAGGGACAAAACCAAGGGAGGGGGGTGGAATCAGGGGAGGGAGGTGGGGATCACTGGGGTGGGAGGGCATGGTGGCAGGAAAAGGCAGACAACTGTACTTGAACAACAATAAAAAAAGAAAAGGAAAAGAAAAAAGGAAAGAAAAGAAAAGGGAAAAAAGGAAACAGAAAACACAAAAAAAGTTCTCCCTTTTCTGCCTAAACACAGAAAACAAATTCTCCTTTTTTTGGAGAGAGCCACAACAGCCAAGAGACACACAAGAACCTACAAACTTTGTTAAACTAACCTTTATCTTCCTCGTTAAGGAAGAAAAGGACTATTGAGCCTTAGTTGGACTTCCATTAGTTCACACACATTGGTCTTATCAATTCTACATAAATTTATTGGGGATTTTTTTAATTGAAAAGTTTTAAAAGCTTCCTGCCCTGGTCACACCTTCACACCTTCACATCTTCATTTTCTTGTGAGGGCCTCCATCTAAAAGTGAAAACTCAATAAAATTTATATGCTTTTCCCTGTTTATTCTGTTTTATGTCACCTTATCCCAGCCAGTGACCCAAACAGGGTGGAGGAGAATTTTCCCTCCCCTATAAAACATATACCCAATAAATATTTACTAATCAAAATGATCTGGAAATACAATTCACACATTTTTACTGACTTTAATTGAGATGTTTCTGAATTTCCGTAATCAATTCTTCTAGCTCAGTCTCTCACAAAATGGCAAGTTCTTTATTGTGGCTATTTTTTCTTTTTGTTTGATTTTGTTGTAATTTTTAAATTTTTTCCTTTTTTATTGTTGTTCAAGAACAGTTGTCTCCATTTTCACCCTACTACTCCCCCTGCTCCACCTGTCCTCACTTCCAACCCTTGATCCTACTCACCTTTGATTTTTGTCTAGATGTCCTTTATACATGTACCTTGATGACCCTTCCCCCTTCCTCCCTGCATTATCCCCATCTCACCTCCCCTCTGGTTATTGTCCATTTGTTCTTTATTTCAATATGTCTGTTTATATTTTGCTTGGTTGTTTGTTTTGTTGATCAGGTTCCCCTCACAGGTGAGATTGTATGGTATTTGTCTTTCACCACCTGGCTTACTTCACTTGGCATAATGTTTTCCAGTTCCACCCATGCTGTCATGGAGGGTAGGAGCACCTTCTTTCTTTCTGTTGTGTAGTATTCCATTGTGTAAAATGTACCATGATTTTTTGATCCATCCATTTACTTACTGATGGGCACTTAGGTGCCCATCCAACAGTTGGCTATTACAAATTGCGCTGCTATGAACATGGGAATGCATAGGTTCTTTTGAATTGGTGTTTGGGGATCTTTAGGATATTGTCCCAGCAGTGGTATTGCTGGGTCAAAAGGCAGTTCAATTTTTAGTTTTCTGAGGAAATTCCAAACCCTTTTCCACAGTGGCTGCACCAGACTGCATTCCCACCAACAGCATACTAGCGTTCCCTTTTCTCCACAACCTTGCCAGCACTTGTTGTTTGTTGATTTGTTTATGATGGCCATTCTCACCAGTATGAAGTGGTATCTCAATGCGGTTTTAATTTGCATTTGTCTGACAGCTAGTGAGCATCAGAGCATCCTTTCATATGCCTCTGGGCCCTCTGTAT
>NW_028097559.1:0-1593 GCF_014824575.4 Sturnira hondurensis | reverse complement strand
TGGTTTTATTTTGTATTTCTCTGCTTCTCCAGTATATTGATAAAAATTCCCCCCTTGTATTTTCTAATGAGATATGGATGAAACTTCATTCATTCACTTACTCATCAACAATTATTCATCACCCATACTGTGGTACTCTGGGTTACCAGAAAGCAGAAAGTCAATTTGGGTGTTATTGACCTTTGTCTAGTGAAAGGAAACTAGAGAATAGCAAAGTAAATAAATTAGAGCTACAGAAATTATAATATTTCGTAACAAACTAATAAAATTACACACTACAGAAAATCTCAGTGGCCTGGCCAGGTACCTCAATTCTTCAGAGGAATGTTCCCGTACACCAAGGTTGTGGGTTCAGTCTCCAGTCAGGGCACATACAAGAGTCAACCAGTGAATGCATGAATAAGCAGAACAACAAACTGATGTTTCTCTCTTTCTTCCTTTTCTTCTCTCTAAAAGCAATCAAGAAGAATAAATAATTAAGTACATAAATACAATCTCAATGATTAATAAACTGAAGTAGTAACCAGTGAACGCAATGACTTATCTCAATTGCAAACTCTGTCCTTCTGACTATGTTCTGACCCATCAGGTGACATGTTTGTTTCTCCATGGAAAGCTGTCTTGTTTGTCTTGAACACCCTTTCTGAAACTCTTCCACCAAGAGGGCAGTCATTCGTGACATTAATTTCCACTATAAAAAACACAAATAATTTTTGCGTGTGTGTACATGTTCCAACAATATATCATTGGACAGGTGGGGTTGCCAGATATAATACAGGACATGCAGGTCAATTTTAGCTTCAGAGGACCAACAGGTAACTTTCATGTAACAATGGCTCAAATAGTTCATGGGATGTACTGATGCTAACAAGCTACTTGTGGAAGGTCTAGAATCTACATTGCACTGGGTGCCAGTATTTGCATTTGCTAGAGTTGGCAACACTGGGAGCAGGGAAGCAGGACAGTGAGCAGACAGAGCTGCCTCAGAGGGAGGCAGGCTTGGCAGGGGCCTGTCAGAACTTGGGGCCCATGCAGGGCTGGTTTTCAGTGCTCAGGGGCACTCAGTGCTCGGCCATCTAAACGGCAACCAAGTTTCTAAAGATCAGAATTACAAATTTCCACTGAATTTTCTTTTATTAAAGTACATTTAAAAATTTATTGATGAACTTTTGAAAAATAACCTGCCTTTTTGAAAGCTGAAGTGGTGCCTGCACAATGTACAACACTTAGTACGTCTTACCACTACAGATGCAAACTTACCTGAAGACCCTAAATGCTGTGGGACCCTCAGAGCAAAAGCCAGCCAGTCCACCTGCCCTGTGCAGCGGGTGCCCTGAAAGGCTGCTGCCCCAAGGCTCTGCTTCCCTGAGGCATGTGAGGACAGTGAGGGGACAGGGTAAGGGGTGAAGGGTCAGAGGAGTGGAGGAAAGAGAAGTCTTCCCTCCGAGCTCCTCCCCACCTCTCACTTCCAGCTCATTTCTCCTCCTCACCAAGCTGCTGCTTCTGTTCCACCCTCATACCCCTCTATGCATCACCCCAACTCAGCACCATGGTGACAGGCAGCAAAAACAAACAATAAGCCAGTCACCAAAA
>NW_028097558.1:0-1390 GCF_014824575.4 Sturnira hondurensis | reverse complement strand
TTATGAAAGATTTGGACAGTATAGGAGAAAAGAAAGTCACCTATACATAATCCTACCCTGAGATAGAAACACTATTATACTGTCACCTGGAAAGAGCCTGCAACACTTACAGACCTGCAGGGTACTTTCTGGTGGGGTTTGGCTGTAGACGTGTCCCTTTGCAAATTTTGCTGCACTTCGATGTTAAACAATTAGGTATAGTGTTCTCTAGATCAGCACTATCCAGTAAAAACCTAATGTAAGGCACATAAGTAATTTTATATTTTCTAGTAGCCAGATTGAAAAAGTAAAAGCGAACAGGTGAAATTAAATTTAATGATATATTGTAACCAAATTTATCCAAAATATTTTCATTTTGTTGCCGATGGAAATCAGGCTCTTTCACCGGATTGCGAGGAAGGCATTCCAAGAACCCACACAGAGGCGACTGTGGTGTGGCAAGATGGTTTGTTCAGGTGGAAACCTGCCCCTGGATTTCCAGTTTCTCATCTCCCTTCATCCTGACGTGGAAGAAGTCCAACCATGTCCTCAGCAAGGCCAAAACAAAAGCCAGTGTCCAGAGTTTCTGCTTCACATTAAAGCTCAGTTCTTTGGAGCCCACGCCATCTGCTGTGGGCACCAGGAGCCGCTAGACACACATGGCCCTGTGCTCCTGGGTGAGAGAGAATGAAAATGCATGGGGCGAGTGCATTACTGAAAGAGAGGAGGGGAGGGAGGCAGGGAGGGTATTAGAGATGGTGGGGAGGGAGGGTCTTTGTTCCCCCAGGGTTATATTAGCTTGAGTTTGGGATGGGCCATGTACTCTTCTGAAGTAGCCAATTAATTTCCTAAGCTTCTGCAGCTTTGGATGGATCCCCACCCCCTAGTTAGACTGACAGTCCTCTACGGTGAAGTGCACCCCCTGCGTCTTCCCCCACAGCTATTCAGTACCAGAGGAGGCAGCAAGGAGTGGTAATCCCCTTGGTGGAGAAATGCTGTAATCCCCTGGGGTGTGAGGCTGCAGCTTCCTGGTAAAACAGGCTTATGCTCCCCAGTTTATTAAACTCAACGTCAAATTCCCTTTGCCCCCTTTCATATTAGTAACTAGCTAACTACCTACAGTAACACTTTAAACATGTAATCAGTATAAATGCTGTTAATGAGACATTTCATTTCATTTTTTTTTTTGTATTTTGTCTTCAAAATCCAGTGCGTATTTTACATTCACAGCCACACTCAGTGCTCTGCAGCCCTGTGTGCCCAGCGGCTCTGCCTTGCCCAGCACAGGGCCAGATGCTGAGGGATAGCCAGATCTGTGAGATGTCACGCTCATTCACACAACCCATTGTTAAATCTGAACTTGCCTCGGTATTTTGAAGAAGCAGTCTTCCTCCACCGTACAGAGTAATTG
>NW_028097557.1:0-594 GCF_014824575.4 Sturnira hondurensis | reverse complement strand
GCGGAATTGTGTGTCAAAGATGCTTTTGAGGTGGTTAGGAGTGGGGAGGAAGCTGGGATAATAGTCAGGTTTAGGGGCTGCTTTGGGGACAGGACAAATTGATGCCTGGGTCTGTGGTCCAGATCCAAACTGATGGATACGTTGATGTTTTTCATCTAACGCTATGGTGCGGGTGAGAGGTTTGCTTAGGCTCTGTCGAGAAAGAAATGCCAATCAGCCATAAAATAGGCAATAAAGAGATTAATTGGGGTTTGTGCACCCGCGCGAAGTCCCCACCCCCCCCCACCCCCCCACCCCCGTCCGCAGAGTGAGGCCAGGAGAAGTCACACCCAAGCAGGGAATGTCGTTGGGGTTTATTTTCGTTGGCTCCCTGTGGGAGCTGGGGATTGGTGCGCTCTGAACAAAGCAGCAATACAGCATTGGTAGTCTCTTCCTCAGACTCAGGTTACTGTGAGGATGTCCGTCCTGGCAAAGTCCAGCTGGAGCTTCCTCCTATCCCCACCCTAACAGTGGGGCAGTTTGCAGGGATGATTACTGATACGTTTTATTTATTTATTTACTTATATTTATTTTTTAAATTGTTCAGGTGCAGTC
>NW_028097556.1:0-588 GCF_014824575.4 Sturnira hondurensis | reverse complement strand
CTGAATGCTTTAAATAGTCACTCTCTTAATTACTACAGCAGCCCAAGAGGGTCAGTGTTGGGCTTACCCCAATTTTAAGGGCGAGGGGACTATAGCACAGAGAAGATAAGTAATATCAGGGGTACCTGGTGAGTAAGCGGCAGGGCCAGGAGTTGGAAGCAGGCTGTCTTGCTTCAGTCAGGAGGGTCAAGACTAGTTCCTATGCTATAGGAGGTCACTACAGACTTGGCTGAATGCATTTTATGTTTAGTTGTCATTTAGGATCAAGTCCTGCCCTGGCTCAAAGGGATTTAGCCTGTCTAGGGGGCATCCCTGGGCCTCTTGGCCACCAATCTCCATTTGGGTTTGGCCAGTGGGAGGCACGGTAGGCGATGAGAGGCTGGTGTTTACTGGCTGTGGGCTCACTTTATCCCCAGTGGCTGTGCGGGTGGCGGGTGGCCTCAGTTTTCTTTAGGACTGATGACACTCCTATCTACCCCTTCATTTAGACTAAGGGAGATGAATCCTTCCAGCTTGCTCAAGTCCTGGTGCTTTGACAACACTGGGTGTCCTCTGAGCCCGACCTATGCTTTTGTAGGAAGCCTTTGT
>NW_028097555.1:0-544 GCF_014824575.4 Sturnira hondurensis | reverse complement strand
TGAGGTGAAGTGAAAACTCAGTACAAAAGGAAGGAAGTGGTTCAGGGAGAAAATTCAGAGGGAAATGTTCCTCCAGCAGGTTCTGGAACACTCTGAAGGGAGTAAGGGAAAAGGGAGGGGGGGTGGATGGAGGAGTGGGGGCGTAAATCACTGGGGGCGGGGCGAGGAAGGCTGTAATTCACCCAACTGCCCCCTGTCTTCCTTTTGTTTATACCTGCCCGTGTTGTCCGACCATACAATAACATAAGAAAATTTGAGAACCAACTGAAATAAAATTTTGATGAATAATGTCAAGAACGCGAATGCCCTGCAGGTGAGAGTATAAATGGGTACATCACTGGCAAAGCCATCGGGCAGTACTTACTGCAGTAAGGTTCGCACATGTTCGGCGACACATCAAGTCCACATATATAAGGATGGCATATGTCAATAAAATTAGCCTAGTGTTCAACACTAAGGGAAGGGATAAGTAAAATTGGGAAGGATGCCTCTTACAGAATAATGTGCCGCAGTTTGAAATAGTGGACTAGATACGCATTCACTG
>NW_028097554.1:0-675 GCF_014824575.4 Sturnira hondurensis | reverse complement strand
GGGCCTCCCTCTTGGGGTGCAGACCTCCGGCCAGTCTGGATCCCAATCTCTGTGGAAGGACAGCGCCCACGGCTCTCTTAGCTCTTACACACCCAGACCTGCGTCGACACGGGAGACGTGCCGGGTCTGCATTCTGCAGAGTAGGACTTGCAGGGGAGAAACAAAGTCACCTTCTCCAACAATGACCAAAGTGTTATGGATTCGTCATTCATGCGCGTAGCTCTTCGTTAGCTCCCGGTAAGTAGGTAGTTAGCAGTCATTAAACTGCATCGTTAGCTGACTCTAGAGCAGGGGTGTGAAAGTCATTTTCACAGGGGGTCACATCAGCCTCAAGGTTGCCTTCAAAGGGCTGAATGTAATTTTAGGACTGTATAATAAATGTAACTACTCCTTAACCAGGGGCGAGGAGCTCTGTGCTGCCGTGGGGCAGAAACAAGGTGCTGGGGCGGGGGGTGATAAAACCAGGTGGAGGGTAGGATTCGGCCGGCGGGGCTTGTGTTTGCCTCCTGTGATCTAGAGGATGGCTTGGGAATAAGCGCAGTGCTTGTTAACTCAGTGTAGAGTTAAAATCCTCGTCCCTAAGCCTCCAGTACTTGCTCAGTAGGGCCCTCCGATGGTAGACCTGGCATTCATTCTTCCGCAGTTGTTAAGTGAGGTTTTTTACTTTTATCTTCT
>NW_028097553.1:0-876 GCF_014824575.4 Sturnira hondurensis | reverse complement strand
TTGGTTATTTCCTTCCTTCTACTTGCTCTGGGCTGTCTTTCTTGTTGTTCCTTGAATTCTTGCAGGTGTCGGGTTAGGTTGTTTGTTTGAAATGTTTCTATTTTCTTTAGGTAAGCCTGTATTGCTATGAACTTCCCTCTCAGGACTGCCTTTGCTGTGTCCTGTAAGTTTTGGGTTGTTGTGAGTTCATTTTCATTTGTTTCAAGAAACTTTTTGATTTCTTCCCTGATTTCAATCTTGACTCATTCGTTGCTTAATAGCATACCATTCAGTCTCCATGATTTGGGGTGTTTTGGATTTTTTCCTTTGGGGTTGATTTCTAATTTCAGTCCCTTGTGGTCAGAGAAAATGCTTGGTATGATTTCAATTTTCTTGAATTTGTTGAGGCTCGTTTTGTGTCCTATCATGTGGTCTATCTTTGAAAATGTTCCATGTGCATTTGAAAAGAATGTGTATTTAGCTTCTTTGGGATGAAGCGCTCTATATATATCAGTCAAGTCCATTTCATCTAGGGTGTTGTTTAGTGCAGCTATATCATTGTTGATATTTTGTTTGGAAGATCCGTCCATTTCTGACAGTGGGGTGTTAAAATCCCCTACTATAATTGTGTTGCTGTCAATATCTTTCTTGAAGTCTTCTAGGATTTTTCTTGTATATTTGGGTGCTCCTATGTTGGGTGCATATAAATTTATGATGTTAATGTCTTCTGGTGGATTCTTCCGTTCAGTATTATGAAGTGACCTCCTGGGTATCTCTTTATGGCCCTTTTTTTGAAGTCAATTTTGTCTGATATTAGAATTGCTAACCCGGCTTTTTTTTCTTGACCATTTGCTTGGAAAATTTGTTTTCAGCCTTTCACTTTTATTCTGTGATGGT
>NW_028097552.1:0-787 GCF_014824575.4 Sturnira hondurensis | reverse complement strand
GGTATCTTGACATTTTAAAAAGTTTGCTGGCTGGGGAGAAACTGCTGCTCCCAGGGCTTTGTTAAGAGAGAGCTCAACCGACAACAATTTTCTCATATACAAACCAACCAGTCCCGAATCTCCAGCGTCACCACCTGCTCTCTGACTCTCGCACACCAAGCCAAGGTCTCCTTGCCCTCTGTTCCAGGTGTCAGCCAGAGATCACCCTATAGTCCAACGCCTGCTGGAACGACTGAAACCAGCCAGTCTTAAATTCCCTTCCTAGCCTGCCTCGCCCTTCCTATGGAATCCCCAAGGAAGGCTGTGGCCTTGATCCCCCCCCGCCCCTCACTGTTGCCTTCTGCCACCTGACCAAGTCCTGGCGCTTCCCCACGGCCCTTAGTGTGTAATGACCTGCTCCATGGGAACTGTGAGTAAAATGAACATCCTCCTTCCAGGCCTCATTATCTTTTATTCCTGTGGCTGCACTGACTTTACCACATAAGTAAATATCCACTTACTTTCACACCCTCCTAGGACACCCTCCCTCTTGACTCTGCCTTATCCTCCAACTATCCAGTCTAGTGGCAATTGAACAGGTGCTGTCTATACTGTGGCTTCTTTGATTCTCATGGGTGAGTTAAGGAAGGTATCATCACCCCCAAACCACAGAAGCTTAAATTTTAAATGATTGCTTAAATTTATTTTTCCATTGCAATCTACTTTCTTAAATTGAATTTTATTTTTTATTTTTTAAATTTTTTAATTTAATTATTGTTCAAGTACAGTTTTCTGTCTTTTACTCCCA
>NW_028097551.1:0-628 GCF_014824575.4 Sturnira hondurensis | reverse complement strand
ACAGGCAGTCCAGCAGGTGGGTGTTCTGAGCCTGGTCTTGGCTCCTGGCAAGTGTGTCTGCGTGCTCACTATGTGCCTTGCCTCCACCCTTCCATGTAAACTCACTTGCACCTCCACCCCTCATCAGTCCCCCACCTCCCCCACCTTCTCACCCTCAGGCTCCGCCTCCTGGGGCCCCAGCTCTGCTGCCCTGGTGTTTTGAATGGGCACACCCTGCTCCAGACTGGGATCCAGGATCCTGAGCTGCTTGGACGGCTTCAGAGCAGGAGTCTTTCCCCTGCCATTCCTGGGCTTCTGTTTCTCAGTCGCCCAAGTGGCCACATTGACCTCGGTCCTGCTCCAGTCCTCCATGGGGTGGCTCCCCTCACACTCCCTGACAGAGGAGGAGCAGGGGTTCCTGTCATCCAACTTTTGCTCCTCCATGCCGTGGGTGGAGTTCTGCAATGACAGTGAGCAGCAGCCTGTGCAGAGGCCTCCATCCTGTCCCTGCCCGAGCTCCTGCTTCACTGCCTTTTCTGCTCTGTGATCAGGCCCAGGTCTGTGTCTACACAGAGAGGAATGAGACCTGCACCCAGGAGGAATGAGATTCACCTCCAGGGTTTGGGATCAACCTTGAGCATTGAATGCC
>NW_028097550.1:0-736 GCF_014824575.4 Sturnira hondurensis | reverse complement strand
AGGAGCAGAACCATAGAAATGAAGAACACATGGAGGGTTAGCAACAGGGGAGGGGAGGAGGAGAAGAGAGGAGAAGATACAGAAAATAAGTAGCATAGATGGTAGATAAAAAATAGATAGTGGGGAGGGCAAGAATAGTAGGGGAAATACAGAATCTAAAGAACTTGAGACACATGGTCATAAACTAAAGGGGGGAAGGGTGGGAGAGGGGGTGTGCAGAGTAGAGGGGAATGAAGGGGGGAAATAGAACAACTGTAGTGGTATAATCAATAAAATATATTTAAAAAAATAAAAAAATATTTGTGGATATTGTATCAACCTCACATTCCCAGAATAAATCCTACTTGATCATGGTATATGACTTTTTTAATGTATTGCTGGATCTGGTTTGCTTATATTTTTTGAGGGGTTTAGCATCTAGATTCATCAGGGAAATTGGCTTATCATTTTCTTTCTTTGTAGTGTCTTTATCTGGTTTTGGCATTAGAATAATGCTGGCCTCATAAAATGAGGCCCTCTCTTTAAATTTTTAAAAAATAGTTTGAGAAGGACAGGTGTTAGGTCTTCTGTGACTGGTAGAACTCCCCTGTGAAGCCGTCCCCTCTAGGTCTTTTATTTGATTTCCGTTTTCATTTCACTAGTTTCAACCTGTCTATTCAGACTTTCCAACTCTTTCTGATTCCATTTTTGGAAAATTGTTTGTTCTAGGACTTTCTCCATTTCATTCCGATTGTCC
>NW_028097549.1:0-1347 GCF_014824575.4 Sturnira hondurensis | reverse complement strand
ATAAAGAGGCAAGTGTGTCTTGCCTCTTTAGATCTCTTCCATGCATCTCTCACTCTAACTCCACATATGTATAGTTATCTAATCCTGTCATGTTGCTTACAGTGCCCATCCTTATTATATTCTCAAATCTCCCCAAATATTTAATCTGGCTGAAATTTTCCAAGTAAATATTTCCAGTTGTCCTGCCTCTGTTCTGGATTGGCATCTACAGTGAAAGATGACCTGACTGCCCAGATTTTTCTGCGGACATGTTGCCTTGAAGTGCCTTTTATCTTAGACTCTGAGGAAAACTGCAAGTGTGAAACTCTGCACCTGTGCAGGGGCATAACCATCAGTAGTGTTCTCATAGTGCATACATTTTTAAAACTGTTTTATAAATTGTTCTGTAGTTGCAATTGTCCTCATTTCCCCCCATTAATCTCCCCTGCCCTACCCACCCTACTTTCCACATTCAACGCTCCACCCCCTGTCTTCTTTTTCCATGTGTCCTTTCTTGGTACATGTTCCTTGACTCTTCCCCTTCTTTGCCCCATTGTCCCCGTTTTCCTCTCCACTGGTCACTGCCAGTTGGTTCTGCATTTCCATGTCTCTGTTTCAAAGTTTCTGCCATGTTAGTTTTGTTGATTAGGTTCCACTTATGAGAGACATCAGATGGTATTTGCCTTTCACCACCTGGTTTATTTCACTTGGCATAATGCTCTCCAGATCCATCCATGCTGTTGCGAAGGGAAGAAGCTCCTCTGTTCTTTCTGCTGCATTGTACCCCATTGGGTAAATATACCACAATTGTTTCATCCACTTATTTACTGATGGACACTTAGGCTCTTTCCAGAGCTTGGATATGTAAATAACACTGCTGTGAACATTGGCGTGTAGAGGTTCTCCTGAATTGGTTTTTCAAGATTCCTAGGGTATAATCCCAGCAGTGGAATTCCTGGGTGAAAAGGCAGTTCCAATTTTAGTTTTTGAAGGAAATTCCATACAGTTTTCCACAGGGGTTGCACAAGTCTGCATTTCCACGAACAATGTACTAGGGTTCCCATCCTCCACATCCGCTCCAGCACTGGTCTGTTCATTTGCTTAAGAAGATGGCCATTTATGATGGCCATTTGGACAGGTGTAAAGTGGTATCTCACTGTGGCTTTAATTTGTATCTCTTATAGGTAGTGATGCCGAGCTTCCTTTCATATGTCTCTGGGCCCTCTATATGTCCTCCTTGGAGAAGCGCCTGTCCAGGTCCTTTGCCTGTTTTCTAATTGCGTTGTTTGTCTTCCTGGTGTGAAGTAGGAAGAGTTCTTTATATATTTGGGAGGTTAAACCCTTGTCTTAGGTGTCATTTGCCAATAT
>NW_028097548.1:0-503 GCF_014824575.4 Sturnira hondurensis | reverse complement strand
CCTATAGTTTACAAATGCAAGAACATCCAAGATATGTAAAGCTTTACAACATTTTATTGATTTTACTATTTCATATTATTTTATTTTATTTATTTTTTATAATATATTTTATTGATTATGCCATTACACTTGTCCCATTTCCCTCCTTCATTCCCCTCCACCCTGCACACCCCCTCCCACTCACATTCTCTCCCTTTAGTTCATGTCCATGTGTCCTAAATTCTTTAGCTTCTACATTTCCCACGCTACTCTTGCCCTCCCCTTTCTATTTTCTCCCCACCATCTATGCTACTTATTCTCTGTACCTTCTTCCACCCACCCCTCCTCCCATGCCCCTGTTGCTAAACCTCCATGTGATCTCCATGTCTGTGGGTCCACTCCTGATCTAGCTGTCCACTTAGTTTGCTCTTGTTTTAGGTGTGGTTGTTAATAACTGTGAGTTTGCTGTCCTTTCACTGTTCATATGTTAAAGAAATAAACAATACAAATATGAATATTTCATA
>NW_028097547.1:0-539 GCF_014824575.4 Sturnira hondurensis | reverse complement strand
GTGACAGTGTCATCCCCCAGTGTGGCACATCTGAGAAACGCACTTCCACACTGTGCATGTTCGTACGTCAAATTAATACAGTTAAATCATGTACACGAAGGAGACTGTTTTCCAGTGGAAGTTTGTGGTCTTTTGTCATTTTCACTGGCCGCATTGGGGAAGAGAGGCCCCCGCCTAGCTCATGGCTTCCCCCCATCAGATGGCAGAGAGCCACCCCAGCCAGGGACAGCACTGCCCATGTGACTTGGTCGTCGTAGTTCCTGGATGACTGGAGCAGCGCGAAACCTACCACGTGAGCGTCACCCCTCCATGACGTAACCGCCTAAAACCGTACCTGGTAGTTGGCGTTATTTAGGAATTTCATAGAACTAATATAGTGCAGATATCGTACACTAAAAGGATGAGTATACATAAATGTGTACCAGCCAGAGGGCTACTGGTGTGAAGTACTAAATAGATAAAACTGTTCATTATACACTAACAAGAGTATCCTGAGTCAAATGATGTACTTTCGAAAATTATCATCACCCATCACAAAG
>NW_028097546.1:0-1268 GCF_014824575.4 Sturnira hondurensis | reverse complement strand
GGTTAACTAAGTCATCCATAGTTAGAATGCACTGCCTGATTGTAGTTTCAGAATTAGCAACAAGTACACTCAATATGGATGACCCATTTTCATTCTATCTATAGCTAACTTCTTACACCAGAGTTTTTTCATAGCATTTGTCATTTCTGAATTTCTCAAAGTGTATATTAGAGGATTCAACATGGGAGTGATAATGGTAAAAGCCACATTTATGAATTTATCAACAGACAAGTTAGAAACAGGTCTAACATACATAAAAATGCAGGGAACAAAAAAGAGAACCACCACCGTGATGTGGGAACCACAGGTAGCCAGGGCTTTGAGCCTTCCTTCCCGACTGTGAGTTTTAAGGGAATTTAGGATTACTCCATAGGATGTTAGTAGACTAATAAAAACGACCGTACAGATTACTCCACTATTGGCAATCACAGTAAGACCTAAGAAGTAGGTATCAGTGCAGGCAAGTTCTAATAGTGGGTATATGTCACAGCCAAAGTGGTCAATGATATTGGGGCCACAAAAGGGGAGGTTGTACACAAAGAGAAGTTGAACCACAGAATGAACAAAACCTCCAGCTGAGGACACCAGCAACAGCAGGATGCAAACCTGTCTATTCATGATGGTTGTGTAGTGCAGTGGTTTACAGATGGCCACATAGCGATCATAGGCCATGGCCACCAGCAGGAAGATCTCAGCACCTCCAAAAAGGTGTCCCAGAAACAGCTGTCCCATGCAAGCTGAGAAGGAAATTGTCTTTTGACCACAGAGTAGGTCTATGATCAATTTGGGTGAAATGGCAGTGGAATATGATGCATCCATGAGTGACAGATAGACAAGGAAGAGGTACATGGGAGAGCCCAGAGAGGGGCTGGCAAGAACAGTCACCACAATGAGCAGGTTGCCCACCATTGTCACAAGGTAAATGAGTAAAAATATGACAAATAATGCTTTCTGGCCCCCAGGATCCTGAGTGAGGCCCAGAAGGACAAATTCTGTCACATTGTTACTATGTCCCATTTAGTCTTCTCTAAAGCCTGTTTCCAGAATAGGAGGTCAGGAGAAGGGACCTGTAATGAAATGGTGAACGCTCTTTGAATACATCCATTATATCTTGGTGTACCTATTCATTATTTTATTTTCTACAGGGGTTTACACACTATAAAACTTTGGTGAAGATCTATGACTTCTTCTTCCTAATATTCTTTTGCACCTTCCTTTGACAATTCTGTTTCTCCTCAAATGATTCTGTTTGGGCTACAAGTAATCAG
>NW_028097545.1:11071-15623 GCF_014824575.4 Sturnira hondurensis | reverse complement strand
GAAATTTGCGTATTGCCAAGGAAGGAAGGAAGGGCAAACGCTTCACTCTGCACATAACACAGCACCTTCTGCTGCAGTGCCAGGAAACGATACTTCAACACAATTGATAGAGACTTATATGGGAAACCCGCTTCTACGAAATGTCCCCATTGACCAAAAACGAATAACCGAAAAACGCCTAATTCTGCAGATACCACAGCACCTTCCCCAGCAGTGCCAGCAAAGGATACTTCTACACAAGGGATAGAGACTTATCGGGGGAACCCGCTTCCTACGAAATGTCCCTATTGCCAAGGAAGGAAGGAAGGGAAACGCTTCACTCTGCAGATAACACACCACCTTCTGCAGCAGTGCCAGAAAAGGATACTTCTACACAATTGATAGAGACTTATTTGGGAAACCCGCTTCCTACGAAATGTGCCTATTGCCCAGGAAGGAAGAAAGGGCAAACGCTTCACTCAGCAGTTAACACAGCACCTTCCGCAGCAGTGCCAGAAAAGGATACTTCAACACAAAGGGTAGAGACTTATCGTGGGAAACCCCGCTTCCTACGAAATGTGCTTATTGCCCAGGAAGGAATAAAGGGCAAAGCCTTAACTCTGCAGATAACACAACACCTTCCCCAGCATTGCCAGTACAGGATACCTCTACACAAGGGGTAGAGAATTACATGGGCAACCCGCTTCCTACGAAATGCTCCCATATACCAGAAACGAATAAACGGAAAATGCCTAACTCTGCAGATAACACAGCACCTTCCCCAACAGTGCCAGCAAAGGTTACTTCTACACAAGGGATAGAGACTTATCGTGGGAAACACGCCTCTTACGACATGTCCCTATTGCCAAGGAAGGAAGTAAGGGAAACGCTTCACTCTGCAGATAACACACCACCTTCCGCAGCAGTACCAGAAAAGGATACTTCTACACAATTGGTATAGACTTATCTGGGAAACCCGCTTCCTACGAAATGTCCCTATTGAAGAGGACGGAAGAAAGGGCAAAAGCTTCACTGTGCAGATAACACAGCACCTTCCGCAGCAGTGCAAGGAAAGGATACTTCCACACAAACGGTAGAGACTTATCGTGGGAAACCGGATTCCTACGAAATGTCCCTATTGCCCAAGGACAAATAAATGGCAAACGCTTAAATCTGCAGATAGCACAGGACCTTCCTCAGCACTGCCAGCAAATGATATTTCTACATAAGGGTAGAGACTTTTCTGGGAAACCCGCTTCCTACGAAATGTGCCTATTGCCCAGGAACGAATACAGGGCAAACAATTAACTCTACAGATAACACAACACCTTCTCCAGCAGTGCCAGCAAAGGATACTTCTAGACGAGGGGTAGAGACTTTTCTGGGAAACCTGCTTCTTGCGAAATTTGCGTATTGCCAAGGAAGGAAGGAAGGGCAAACGCTTCACTCTGTAGATAACACAACACCATCCCCAGCAGGCCCAGAAAAGGATAATTCAACAAAATTGGTAGAGACTTATCTGGGAAACCCGCTTCCTAAGAAATGTGCCTATTGCCCAGAAAGGAAGAAAGGGCAAACGCTTCACTCTGCAGATGACACAGCACCTTCCGCAGCAGTGCCAGAAAAGGACACTTCCACACAAAGTGTAGAGACTTATCTGGGAAACCCGCTTCTTACGAAATATGCCTATTGCCCAGGAACGAATACAGGGCAAACAATTTACTCTGCATAAAACACAACAACTTCCCGAGCAGTCCCAGCAAAGGATACTTCTAGACAAAGGGTAGAGACTTATATGGGAAACCCGCTTCCTAGGAAATGTCCGTATTTACCAGAAACGAATAAACGGAGAACGCCTAACTCTGCAGATAACACAGCACCTTCCCCAGCAGTGCCACCAAAGGATACTTCTACACAAGGGATAGAGACTTATCTGGGAAACCCACTTCCTACGAAATGTGCCTATTGCCAAGGAAGGAAGTAGGGAAACGCTTCACTCTGCTGATAACACACCACCTTCCGCAGAAGTGCCAGAAATGGATAATTCTACACAATTGGTAGAGACTTATCTGGGAAACAAGCTTCCTGAGAAATTTGCGTATTGCACAGGAAGGAAGAAAGGGCAAACGCTTCACTCTGCAGAAAACACAATACCATCCCCAGCAGTCCCAGAAAAGGATAATTCTACACAATTGTTAGAGACTTATCTGGGAAACCCGCTTCCTACGAAATGTCCCCATTAACCAGAAACGAATAACCGGAAAACACCTAACTCTGCAGATAACACAGCACCTTCCCCAGCAGTGCCAGAAAAGGATACTTCTACACAAGGGATAGAGACTTATCGGGGGAACCCGCTTCCTACGAAATGTCCCTATTGCCAAGGAAGGAAGGAAGGGAAACGCTTCACTCTGCAGATAACACACCACCTTCTGCAGCAGTGCCAGAAAAGGATTCTTCTACACAATTGATAGAGACTTATTTGGGAAACCCGCTTCCTACGAAATGTCCCTATTGCCCAGGAAGGAAGAAATGGCAAACGCCTCACTCTGCAGATAACACAAGACCAACCCCAGCAGTGCCAGAAAAGGATACATTTACACAATTGGTAGAACCTTATCTGGGAAACCCGCTTCCAACGAAATGTCCCTATTGCCCAGGAAAGAATACAGGGCAAACAATTAACTCTGCATATAACACAACAACTTCCTGAGCAGTCCCAGCAAAGGATACTTCTAGACAAGGGGTAGAGACTTATATGGGAAACCCGCTTCCTACGAAATGTCCTTATTTACCAGAAATGAATAAACGGAGAACGCCTAACTCTGCAGATAACACAGCACCTTCCCCAGCAGTGCCAGCAAAGGATACTTCTACACAGGGGATAGAGACTTATCGGGAGAAACCCGTTTCCTACGAAATGTCCCTATTGCCCAGGAACGAAGAAACGGCAAACGCTTCACTCTGCAGATAACACAACACCATCCCCAGCAGTGCCAGAAAGGGATACATTTACACAATTGGTAGAACCTTATCTGGGAAACCCGCTTCCTACGAAATGTGCCTTTTGCCCCCCGACGAAAAATGGGTAAACGCTTAACTCTGCAGATAACACAACACCTTGCCCAGCAGTGCCAGCAAAGGATACTTCTAGACAAGGGACAGAGACTTATCGGGGGAAACCCGCTTCCTACGAAATGACACCCATTTACCAGAAACGAATACACGGAGAACGCCTAACTCTGCAGATAACACAGCACCTTCCCCTGCAGTGCCAGCAAAGGATACTTCTAGACAAGGGATAGAGACTTATCGGGGGAAACCCGCTTCCTACGAAATGTCCCCATTTACCAGAAACCAATAAACGGAGAACGCCTAACTCGGCAGATAACACAGCACCTTCGCCAGCAGTGCAATCAAAGGATACTTCTACACACGGGATAGAGACTTATCGGGGGAAACCCGCTTCCTACGAAATGTCCCTATTGCCAAGGAAGGAAGTAGGGAAACGCTTCACTCTCCTCATAACACACCACCTTCCGCAGCAGTGCCAGAAATGGATAATTCTACACAATTGTTAGAGACTTAACTGGGAAACCCGCTTCCTGCGAAATTTGCGTATTGCCCAGGAAGGAAGAAAGGGCAAACGCTTCACTCTGCAGATAACACAACGCCATCCCCATCAGTCCCAGAAAAGTATAATTCTACACAATTGGTAGAGACTTATCTGGCAAACCCGCTTCCTAAGAAATGTGCCTATTGCCCAGGATCGAATAAAAGGAAAACCCTTAACTCTGCAGACAACACAGTACCTTCCCCAGCAGTGCCAGCAAAGGATACCTCTACACAGGGATAGAGACTTATCGGGGGAAACCCGCTTCCTATGAATGGTCCCTATTGCCAAGGAAGGAAGGAAGGGAAAGGCTTCACTCTGCAGATAACACACCACCTTCTGCAGCAGTGCCAGCAAAGGATACTTCTAGACAAGGGACAGAGACTTATCGGGGGAAACCCGCTTGCTACGAAATGTCCCCATATTCCAGAAACCAATAAACGGAGAACGCCTAACTCTGCAGATAACACAGCACCTTCGCCAGCAGTGCAATCAAAGGATACTTCTACACACGGGATAGAGACTTATCGGGGCAAACCCGCTTCCTACGAAATGTCCCTATTGACAAGGAAGGAAGTAGGGAAACGCTTCACTCTCCTCATAACACACCACCTTCCGCAGCAGTGCCAGAAATGGATAATTCTACACAATTGTTAGAGACTTAACTGGGAAACCCGCTTCCTGCGAAATTTGCGTATTGCCCAGGAAGGAAGAAAGGGCAAACGCTTCACTCTGCAGATAACACAACACCATCCCCAGCAGTCCCAGAAAAGGATACTTCTACACAATTGTTAGAGACTTATCTGGGAAACCGGCTTCCTACGAAATGTCCCTATTGCCCAGGAACAAATAAATGGCAAATGCTTATATCTGCAGATAACACAGGACCTTCCTCAGCAGTGCCAGCAAACGATATTTCTACATAAGGGGTAGAGACTTTTCTGGGAAACCCGCTTCCTA
>NW_028097545.1:0-3940 GCF_014824575.4 Sturnira hondurensis | reverse complement strand
TGGGCAATAGGCACATTTCGTAGGAAGCGGGATTCCCAGATAAGGTTCTACCAATTGTGTAAATGTATCCTTTTCTGGCACTGCTGGGGATGGTGTTGTGTTATCTGCAGAGTGAAGCGTTTGCCCTTCCTTCCTTCCTTGGCAATACGCAAATTTCGCAGGAAGCAGGTTTCCCAGAAAAGTCTCTACCCCTCGTCTAGAAGTATCCTTTGCTGGTACTGCTGGGGAAGGTGTTGTGTTATCTGTAGAGTTAATTGTTTGCCCTGTATTCGTTCCTGGGCAATAGGCACATTTCGTAGGAAGCGGGTTTCCCAGAAAAGTCTGTACCCCTTATGTAGAAATATCGTTTGCTGGCACTGCTGAGGACGGTCCTGTGTTATCTGCAGATTTAAGCGTTTGCCATTTATTTGTTCCTGGGCAATAGGGTCATTTCGTAGGAATCCGGTTTCCCACGATAAGTCTATACCAATTGTGTAGAAGTATCCTTTTCTGGCACTGCTGCGGAAGGTGCTGTGTTATGTGCAGAGTGAAGCGTTTGCCCTTTCTTCCTTCCTGGGCAATAGGCACATTTCGTAGGAAGCGGGTTTCCCATATAAGTCTCTATCCCTTGTGTAGAAATATCCTTTGCTGCCACTGCTGGGGAAGGTGTTGTGTTATCTGCAGAGTTAAGTGTTTGCCCTTTATTCATTCCTGGGCAATAGGCACATTTCGTAGGAAGCGGGTTTCCCACGATAAGTCTCTATCCTTTGTGTGGAAGTACCCTTTCCTTCCACTGCTGTGGAAGGTGCTGTGTTATCTGCAGAATGAAGCTTTTGCCCTTTCTTCCTTCCTGGTCAATAGGGACATTTCGTAGGAAGCGGGTTTCCCAGATAAGTCTCTACCAATTGTGTAGAAGGATCCTTTCCTGGCACTGCTGCAGAAGGTGGTGTGTTTTCTGCAGAGTGAAGCGTTTCCCTTCCTTCCTTCCTTGGCAATAGGGACCATTCGTAGGAAGCGGGTTTTCCCCGATAAGTCTCTATCCCTGTGTAGAAGTATCCTTTGCTGGCACTGCTGGGGAAGGTACTGTGTTATCTGCAGAGTTAAGGGTTTTCCTTTTATTCGTTCCTGGGCAATAGGCACATTTCTTAGGAAGCGGGTTTCCCAGATAAGTCTCTACCAATTTTGTTGAATTATCCTTTTCTGGGCCTGCTGGGGATGGTGTTGTGTTATCTACAGAGTGAAGCGTTTGCCCTTCCTTCCTTCCTTGACAATACGCAAATTTCGCAGGAAGCAGGTTTCCCAGAAAAGTCTCTACCAATTGTGTAGAATTATCCATTTCTGGCACTGCTGCGGACGGTGGTCTGTTATGAGCAGAGTGAAGCGTTTCCCTACATCCTTCCTTGGCAATAGGGTCATTTCGTAGGAAGCGGGTTCCCCCGATAAGTCTCTATCCCGTGTGTAGAAGTATCCTTTGATTGCACTGCTGGCGAAGGTGCTGTGTTATCTGCAGAGTTAGGCGTTCTCCGTGTATTCGTTTCTGGTAAATGGGGACATTTCGTAGGAAGCGGGTTTCCCCCGATAAGTCTGTATCCCTTGTCTATAAGTATCCTTTGCTGGCACTGCTGGGGAAGGTGCTGTGTTATCTGCAGAGTTAGGCGTTCTCCGTGTATTCGATTCTGGTAAATGGGGACATTTCGTAGGAAGCGGGTTTCCCCCGATAAGTCTCTGTCCCTTGTCTAGAAGTATCCTTTGCTGGCACGGCTGGGGAAGGTGTTGTGTTATCTGCAGAGTTAAGCATTTACCCATTATTCGTTGGCGGGCAATAGGCACATTTCGTAGGAAGCGGGTTTCCCAGATAAGGTTCTACCAATTGTGTAAATGTATCCTTTTCTGGCAATGCTGGGGATGGTGTTGTGTAATCTGCAGAGTGAAGCGTTTGTCGTTTCTTCGTTCCTGGGCAATAGGGACATTTCGTAGGAAGCGGGTTTCTCCCGATAAGTCTCTATCCCCTGTGTAGAAGTATCCTTTGCTGGCACTGCTGGGGAAGGTGCTGTGTTATCTGCAGAGTTAAGCGTTTTCCGTTTATTCGTTTCTGGTAAATACGGACATTTCGTAGGAAGCGGGTTTCCCACGATAAGTCTCTACCCTTTGTGTGGAAGTATCCTTTTCTGGCACTGCTGCGGAAGGTGCTGTGTTAACTGCAGTGTGAAGCGTTTGCCCTTTCTTCCTTCCTGGGCAATAGGCACATTTCGTAGGAAGCGGGTGTCCCAGAAAAGTCTCTACCCCTTATGTAAAAATATCGTTTGCTGGCACTGCTGAGGACGGTCCTGTGTTATCTGCAGATTTAAGCGTTTGCCATTTATTTGTTCCTGGGCAATAGGGACATTTCGTAGGAAGCCGGTTTCCCACGATAAGTCTCTACCCTTTGTGTGGAAGTATCCTTTCCTTGCACTGCTGCGGAAGGTGCTGTGTTATCTGCAGAGTGAAGCTTTTGCCCTTTCTTCCTTCCTCTTCAATAGGGACATTTCGTAGGAAGCGGGTTTCCCAGATAAGTCTATACCAATTGTGTAGAAGTATCCATTTCTGGCACTGCTGCGGAAGGTGGTGTGTTATGAGCAGAGTGAAGCGTTTCCCTACATCCTTCCTTGGCAATAGGGACATTTCGTAGGAAGCGGGTTCCCCCGATAAGTCTCTATCCCGTGTGTAGAAGTATCGTTTGATTGCACTGCTGGCGAAGGTGCTGTGTTATCTGCAGAGTTAGGCCTTCTCCGTTTATTCGTTTCTGGTAAATGGGGACATTTCGTAGGAAGCGGGTTTCCCCCGATAAGTCTCTGTCCCTTGTCTAGAAGTATACTTTTCTGGCACTGCTGGGGATGGTGTTGTGTTATCTGCAGAGTGAAGCGTTTGCCGTTTCTTCGTTCCTGGGCAATAGGGACATTTCGTAGGAAGCGGGTTTCCTAGATAAGTCTCTCCCCCTTGTCTGGAAGTATCCTGTGCTGGCACTGCTGGGGAAGGTGTTGTGTTATCTGCAGAGTTAAGGCTTTGCCCTTTATTCCTTCCTGGGCAATAGGCTCATTTCGTCGGAAGCGGGTTTCCCACGATAAGTCTCTACCCTTTGTGTGGAAGTATCCTTTTCTGGGTCTGCTGCGGAAGGTTCTGTGTTAACTGCAGAGTGAAGCGTTTGCCCTTTCTTCCTTCCTGGGCAATAGGCACATTTCGTAGGAAGTGGGTGTACCAGAAAAGTCTCTACCCCTTATGTAGAAATATCGTTTGCTGGCACTGCTGAGGACGGTCCTGTGTTATCTGCAGATTTAAGCGTTTGCCATTTATTTGTTCCTGGGCAACAGGGACATTTCATAGGAAGCCGGTTTCCCACGATAAGTCTCTACCCTTTGTGTGGAAGNGCGGAAGGTGTTGTGTTATCTGCAGAGTTAAGCATTTGCCCTTTATTCGTTCCTGGGCAATAGGCACATTTCTTAGGAAGCGGGTTTCCCAGATAAGTCTCTACCAATTTTGTTGAATTATCCTTTTCTGGGCCTGCTGGGGATGGTGTTGTGTTATCTACAGAGTGAAGCGTTTGCCCTTCCTTCCTTCCTTGGCAATACGCAAATTTCGCAGGAAGCAGGTTTCCCAGAAAAGTCTCTACCCCTCGTCTAGAAATATCCTTTGCTGGCACTGCTGGGGAATGTGTTGTGTTATCTGTAGAGTTAATTGTTTGCCCTGTATTCGTTCCTGGGCAATAGGCACATTTCGTAGGAAGCGGGTTTCCCAGAAAAGTCTCTACCCTTATGTAGAAATATCATTTGCTGGCACTGCTTAGGAAGATCCTGTGTTATCTGCAGATTTAAGCGTTTGCCATTTATTTGTTCTTGGGCAATAGGGACATTTCGTAGGAAGCCGGTTTCCCAGGATAAGTCTCTACCGTTTGTGTGGAAGTATCCTTTCCTTGCACTGCTGCGGA
>NW_028097544.1:0-2202 GCF_014824575.4 Sturnira hondurensis | reverse complement strand
GGTGGTAGGAGAAGATACGGACTGTTTCAATGACTTAACTGTTTTTTTTTGCCATTTGTGTAAAATATTGGTGGTTCTGCTGCAGCTGTTGCCTCAACTCAGGTGACTGTTGAGGTGTTCCACGTTGATGCAGAGTCCCTTACATATTCACACAAGGTCGTGTGATCTTTGGATGATGGATATGCTTGGCCACCTGGTGGGGTGACCAAGAATTCCTGGAGTGCAGGACGGGGTTGATTGCTTATTCACTAATGTCACCAGATGTTGGTGGGCTGTGCAGTTTGCTTAGATGTCACCTCCCCCTTTAACTGTGAGCCGACTTTAATTATTTTCACAAATACAAATTAATTTTACTTAATTTCTCATAAAATTTGTTTCCTCATAGAATTTTTTGAACATTTTCAGAATATATGCATGGACTGGACTGTTCCAGAGAAAAAATACTAATTCTTGGGTGTGGACAACTGGCACAACTCTCTCTTCCGAACTGTAAGTTTCTTTAGAACTTGTATACATTATTCTCTCATTCTTGCAAATCAGGAATTGATCTTAGAAACAAAGGGCAATAGGTAAACAAGTATGTGAAGAAATATTTAAGTGTTTCTATAGAAACATTTTAAGAAATATTGAGATTTACTGTGTATATATTACTGTAAATATTTGTTTGTTTAATTATTAAGTTACATATCATCCGATTAATGACTTATTATCTCTGCATTTCAGATTTGGAAACACTTCCACGTTGGACAAGAATTGTGTATTTTGGCATTTTAATACACACAACTTCTATTCTGAATCCTGTCTAGAAAACAGAACATATATTTGCAAGCACCAGTCACATTAGCTTACCTAAATTTGGTATGATGTTCCTTTCACCATCACTAAAGAACACATTACTAGTTTCTTCAAGAATGCTGCAATCATTTCTGTAAAACTAAGTTTTAAGACTTATTTTGAGACCAGTTTTAGTTTCACCACAAAAATTAAAGGAAGGTACTGACATTTCCCATAGTCCCCTGCATGCAGAGCATCCCCATATCAGCATCAGTCAGCAGATGGGACCTTTGTTACTGAGAGTGAGTCTGTGCTGACACATTGTAATCACTTAGAGTCCATACTTTATCTGATGTGTCATCCTTGTTGTTATAGAATTGTTTTGATATCAATATTTAAGTTAAACTTTAAAAATATATATCCAGGTGCATAGTAAGCATTTTAAAATCTTGTTATTAATTAAAATATAATAAGTATAAATTATGAATTGTAATATCAAGCACTGTTACTTCTAAGTCTAAATTAACATGAATAATTGTAGACACATCTTCAATACAATGTTCCCCAGCCTATCAATGTTGAAACTGAGGACGGAACATATCAGGATATCAAGGTGTGAAGGCAGTTGAGTCAGGAGAGAGAAACCAGGGATTATTTAAAGAATTCTTAATTATCTGAGGGGGATATCCTACAAAAAAGGGTAGAAGAAAATTACAAAATGTACCAAAGGGTTGATTAATGAAGAGTAACAAAAGGAAGAATTGTATATGACCCAAGTGTATCTCCTCAGGGGTAGGTTTCAGACTCATGTCACTACAGAAAACTCTACCACAGACACGTTCGCTGGACAGCCCTAGGAGAGAGCAGGTTCCAGTCTGCAGGCTGATGTGGGTGAGGATGGATCTCACAGTGTGACTGGCAAGTAAGACGACCTCTGTGACAAAGTGCCAGCAGCCATGGGTTGAAGAAGGGGAGCCATGACTGTGACTAGTCCCAGAAACTTGCCTGAGGGCGAATACCACATGAACTTCCTGCATGCATGCAGATGTCAGCCACAGCAGTGTAGCCAAAGGAGAGAAAACAGCATGAGACAAGGAAGACGAGTCCTTTCTTCCAGTGCCCATTCCTGACAAAACCTCAAGTGAGCTGACTGGAGAGGAGGTTGGAGGATCTGGTGCCATTATCTCAGAAAGTGAAATGCATATAGATTTGTAGCAGAGAGAACTAAGTTTCTACTTGGCACTCACTGTTACTATGCAATAACCCCAAAGTTTCTATAGCAACAGCCATGTGACTAACTCCACTTTCTCCAACAACAGAACCAACACCAATATCTTCTGAATCTATTTAGTGCATCATTATCAATGATTGTAGTCATTTTGGGGTAGAGACTAGTAGTTTCATTGGGCAATAATCAGTGTCCTTTGA